>NC_090446.1:233297622-233597622 GCF_031143425.1 Pleurodeles waltl
CTTTCCTTTGCTCCCCAGTCAGACAGGCACCAATCCCAGTGGCAAGGGGCTGCTCCCCGAACTGGTTTAGAATGACTACAGAAAAGGTGCTGCTATATTTTCCATGGCCCCAACTCTAGAGGGGGCAGAGATTTGCCTTCTTGGATATAGGCAGGCAAAGGCACTATGGGATTGTTAGAAGTAGGACAGGAAATTATGATAATGTGGCTAGGGCTACCCCTTGGAACATTTACCCTATTGGTTAGGGAGTCTCTCCTACTCACAGGCTATTGCTAGGCATAAATGTACCTTCCTGAGAACATTACTACAACTGTGGAAGAGCCCTGCCAAACTGGACCTGATGTTCCTTGTACCCAGGACCAATAAGTGAATCTAGGGGTCAGGTGCTGACTTCCAGCTCAAACTACAGAGACACAAAAAGGCACAAGAGGCATTTCCTGCAACTACCAAGCTAACCAGTTCAAACTGGACCTGCCGTGGACCCTGCTGCTGCTATTCTCTGCTGGAGTGAGTCTGACCCCCAAGTGCTGTCCCCACAACTTTGGACCCATGTGTGATGTTAAAGTGTACTCCTCCTGTCACCCCTGAAAACATAGCACTTTGACAGTCATTGACTCCAAGGATTTCCGGAGGACAAGGACAATCCTGTAAAGCTGACCTGATAAAGATGCATTGCGTCTGGGCTGAAGATTCAGGATTCTCTTGCTTGTAGCTTTTCTGCAACAGCAAATCTGAATCAGTCGGACCTTGCAGAAAAGTAGTCAGCCTCCAGGAGCTCCCTTCAGCTATACAGTCCGCAGCCTTGCCCAGCTGGAAAAATCCACACTCTAAAAAAAGTGAATAAGTCTAATGCAGAAATTTTCACTGGACAAAGGTGCCAAAAGTATCAATCCAGCAAGGGACCTTCCCTAAGCATGAAATTCAAATTCGTTCCTCGCTGAGCTTTCGTGCCACATATCAAGAGCCTCACCTGGAACTCGTCCAAAAGCTATGTGGCATCATTGAGCCCTGCTCAGCCACAGACTGCTGCTTTTCTCCACTGAAGACCTTTGACTTCCATTTTAGAGACAAAGGCTCTGATTTATATTTTACTAGGCAGCTCATTTATTCACTAGGGTGACAGATGAGCCACCTGACAACTCTAAAAATGGCCCAGGGGACATTTCTAGTATTGGCAGGAACTGCCATCCCAGAGGCTTCTCTCAAAGCATTGAACATTTGAAGAATGGTTCTGTCTACATACCTGAGTTGTGCTGTAAGCTTACAATGTTTGTTTTGCTTTTAAGAAGAAAATAAAAAAAGATGCCTTTTCTGCCATGGGAGTTTCTTCTCATGATGATGTGGAAATTGAGCATTATTCAAAGCCCCTTACTGCCAGGTTTTTCCTGGCAGTAATGGGCATTGAAAATCAGTGGTATGCCCACCCATCTAAGTCAGGTGGTGGACATATAGCCAAGTCCCGATGGTCTTACTCCATTGGAGGGGTTAGACAATGATAATGATGGAGTAGCATCCTCTGTTGTCAAAGCTATGGTCAGTCCAATCCTAAGGCAGGTGGAGAATTATGTTGGTGGTGAGGGGACTCTGTAGCAGTTGTGATGGAATTCCCTCTCTGCCACTCTGCCAACATATAGAGAAGGCCCTGTGTCTGAAGTTGAAACATCTGAGCTGGTGGAACCTTGTTTCTGTATCCAGCACACTCGCCATCATGATCAACTGCAAATAGATGACTGAGGATGGAACTTACGTAATGCTTTTCGGTGCTATTTTTGTCAAAAGTTCATATGTCTGGTTCATTTATTTTTTTAAATAGTTTCTATTTTTCTTAATTGGTTTGAAACTTTTCTTGTGCTGCGTTTTGACATACTTTAGTACTGGTTTGGTACTACATAAATATCTTACATCTTGCCTCTAGATTAAGGCCCTCATTCCGATTTCAGCGGGCGGCGGGCGCCGCCCGCCGGTCGGAAACCGCCGAAAGACCGCACCGCGATCATAAGACCGCAGGGGTAATTTTGACTTTCCCGCTGGGCCGGCGGGTGACCGCCAGAAGATCGCCCGCCGGCCCAGCGGGAAAGCCCCTGCAACAATGAAGCCGGCTCCGAATGGAGCCGGCGGAGTTGCAGGGGTGCGACGGGTGCAGTAGCACCCGTCGCGATTTTCACTGTCTGCAAAGCAGACAGTGAAAATCTTTGCGGGCCCTGTTAGGGGGCCCCTGCACTGCCCACGCCAGTGGCATGGGCAGTGCAGGGGCCCCCAGGGGCCCCACGACACCTGTTCCCGCCATCCTGTTCCTGGCAGGTTTTACCGCCAGGAACAGGATGGCGGGAAGGGGGTCGGAATCCCCATGGCGCCATGGAGGATTCTCCGGGCCAGGGGAAATCCGGCGGGAAACCGCTGGATCCCCTTTTCTGACCGCGGCTTTACCGCCGCGGTCAGAATGGCCCTGGAAGCACTGCCAGCCTGTTGGCGGTGCTTCCGTGGTCCCCGGCCCTGTCGGTTTTTACCGCCAGGGTCGGAATGACCACCTAAGTCTGTCTACTCTGTGCCATCTCTTGATGCAGCAGCGTTTTCAAATCTACTCATAACGTTCGCTACATTGTACCCACCATGTTGTAAAGTGGATTATTGATAAGGGTAAGTAAGTACCTACACTTAGCATAGGCCACAAACCCCTACTAGATCCAGTCAGGGTCTCAATAAATTAATCCCAGCTCAACCCTTGGTAGATTGGCAATGAGCAGTTAGGCTTAATTTAGGAGACAGGTGTGTAAAGAATTTAAAAATCACAAAACAACAAATAAGTTAAACACATAAAATTAAAAATCCAACACCAATGTATAAAAATAGATTATATTTGTATCTTTAAAATGACACTAAAATGACACAAATGCAATAAAGGGATCTGGAGATATTATTTTTTTTAAGATTAAGGGCCTCACAATGTCATCACGTCATCAAGCCTCATGTGCGGCCTGAACCCCGCCGGCCTTATTATGGTTTCTACGCTGGGCCTTAACATTGCAGCCGGCTCCTAATGGAGCTGGCTGCAATGTGGTGGTGCAGCGGGTGCAGCAGCACTCGTCGCACATTCCACTGCCCGTAATTTTGGCAGTGGAATGCATGATGGGGCTGTGCACGGGGGGCCCTGCACTGCCAATAGCAATTGCATGGGCAGTGCAGGCACCCCCAGTGTCCCCCCGAGTACCCCATTCCACCAGCCTTTTCTTGGCAGTGTTTACCACCATCGACAGGCTGGAGGATGGGGAATTGTAATCCCCAGGGCAGCGCTGCTTGCAGCTCTGCCCTGGTGGATTACGACCGCCGGGGCCACCAGACTGCAGGATGGGGGGGGGCAGCCTGGCGGTGCCAGTGGTTGAGCTGTGGCAACTCCGCCACAGTTATAATGTGGCAGTCGGACCGCCACGAGCATGGTGGTGCGACTACCACCATGACCCCGGCAGTCTAGTGACTGCCAGGATCATAACGACCCTCTAAATGTTTTCTAGCACATAGAAATTAAAATTGCCTCTCTGGACATCTGGTTGTACTCGACCGGGGCAAAGTCAAAATTTGAAGCCAACCACGGTGGAGCTCTGCTCGGTTACAGTGAGTGGGAGGCCTTGAGTTAAGTTTTACCTTCTGACTTGGGGCCTCCTTACGAGTCTTGTGGTCTACTGAATTCCAGACTTACGGTGGCAGTTGGACCGCTTCCAATGCTGAGGTCCAAGCGCCACATGATGTCCCTGGCAGTCATGCCACAGTCGCACAGCCAGGATTAGTCGTCACGGTGGTCTAGCAGTCCTGGCGATCCTAATCCACCAGGACAGCACTGCCCTTGGGATTACGACCCCCTTTTCCACCTATGATTTCATGGTGGTAACACCGCCATGAAAAGGCTGGTGAAGAAGGGGTGCAGGGGCCCCCCCCGGCCAGCACCATCTCAATGTTCAATGTCTGCTTTGCAGGCAGTGAAACCTCAATGTTGCTGGTGCACCCTACGAATTACAGCATTGCCGCTGGCTCTTAAATGAGCCGGAGACAATGCTGTAGGCTGTTTACGGCTGGGTCAGAGGGCGGAAACTGAGGTTCCGCCCACTGACTTAGTGGGAAACTCATAATGGGCATGGCGGGGAGGTAGCCACAATGGCGGCTGTCCGCCAAAGTCAAAATAAGGCCCTTAGTCTTTTTCTTGAAGATTTTCTGGACTGGGACGAAGTCACCTGTTGAAGCTGACCTCCATGGAACCCTCTGTGGATACGTATTGCTGGAGGTCACAGTCAAGGATTCTACATTGGACTGAGGTGATTTTTTGGGTTGGAAATCTTCTTCTGGGACCAAGTTGAAATTGAAGCCAACTTCCCTGGAGCCCTCCTTGGATCCACTGAGTGGGAAACTTTGACCAACTTTTTACTAGCTTTTTCTCTCCAACGTCGTACGTCAGACATCATCAAATTGCTTCTCCATGAGCCTCTGGTGAAATCCTGGAAGTCTGGGGGTTCTGGAGCTTTTTAGCAGGACAAACCTGTAGTCAGGCCAGGTCGCGGTCGACGTTGACCGACTTGACTCACAACGTTGGGTCGGTCCACTTGTAAAACTTTTTTCCAAAGTTGCTCCAAACTTCTTCAAACATCTGGATCTTCTTCCAGAAGGTTTTTTAAGGTTCTGTAGGAATCCACAACTCACCTCAAGGTTCCAGAAGCTCTGAGTTGTTTCTTGAGGGTTAGGATTCCAACTCCCAGAATGCACCCTGCTTAAATTAAAAAAATGACCACTGGTCACTGGTTAGCTGTTCAGTGTCTTTAGGGCTTGATGCAGGGGATTCTTGGCAGCTATTTTCTTCTAGTAGCAGACAGGGAGTCCCTTCTTGAAGCATGAGAAGCCAGGCAAAGCCCTTTTTGTGGTGAAGCCCAAGTGTGCAGCTGGTGCAGTCCTTCTGAGTGTAGTGTCCCGGTGCAGGCCAGGGGTCTAGCAGGGCAGTCCATCTTCTTGTCTTGTTCCTGTAGGGATCTGAGATTGGGTGCAGTTCTGCCATATTTATCCTTGCTCCTGGCTTGACAAGCGGGGGAGGAGGGATTTGTTCAATCACGTGCAGGCCACCACCCTCTTGAGTGACCACTTCCTGGGAAGTGTGACAAAAATCAATCCCAGGGAGCAACAATCTCCAAAACTTCAAGATGGCAAAACTTCAATCTCTGAGGTTAGGTCTGGCTGAGTCCACCCACTGGTGTGGCTAAAGTTCCCTTGGCACACCCCTTCCCAGCCCTCTCTTAATCTAATCAGGGGGCACCAGGCTGTCTGGGTTTGCAGGAAATGGGGGAGGTACAGTTGCTGTCTCAAATATCCTTTCCTCTGTGGACGGCCAGTTTGTCTGTTCTCCCCCCATCCTGTTCCACCATCTGCTGAGGCAGATCTCCTCCCACCAGATGCTTCCTTTGTTTTAGCCCAGCCCACTTCACGCCTCATCAAGGCAGCCGGGTTCAGGCTGCCAGAGGCTGACTAATCAGACAGGGGCACTACAGGTCTGAAGTTGGTGACTTTTAGGAAGAGTTGAAAAACTCTCTCTAGGTGCAAGTTAAATTAAATGCAACAGTGACAAGTTTTGGGATTTATTATAACTTTTAATTTGATACTAATCATGCCCGATTTAGCTCCTTCCTCTGGAAAATGAGTTTTTATTATTTTAAAATAAAGACTTTCCATATTAGCCTATGGATCTCATTCACTACAACGGGGAAAACAAATTTAACTGTTTATCCCTTACAAGGGCTTACGAAACATCTTTTATGAAGTCCCTGTTTATATTTACACTGCAGCCAACCCGGGGGGCAGGCACCCAGGGCACACCTTAGGTGTGACTTATGTGTAAAAATGAGGTAGCTTAGGACTTTGGAACTACTTTTAATTCCAAAGTTGAATTTGGGTTGAACTGTGACTTAAAGGCAGCCAGCAAGGCAGGTCTGCCTTTAAAATGACACTGGGCACCACAGCAGTGCACCTATGGGTGCACTACCTGTGCTGGTATCCCTAAACCTACATTCCCTACCTTATGCTAGGGATTTATAGTTAGGATGATACAGCCAATTGTAATTAGCCTAATTTGCAAAATCCATTTTACACAGAGCACTGGCCGTGGAACTGGTAAGCAGTACCCAGGGCCCAGTCAGAGTCAGTGACCACCAGTATCTGTCCAAAAAGTTTGGGGATAACCAGGGCAAAAAGGAGGACATTCCTACACACCATATTTCAAACACCATAACAGCTCTTAAAGGATGTTACATACCACTCAAAATCCTTCTGTTAAGTATTCAAATGAGTTCCCAGTTCTTCATATATGCACAGTCATCATAACCGTAATCAATTCCAATATTCACAAAGGTTCATAACAGTGCATTGTTTTCATTGGCACCTAAAATAAATAACACACAAATTAATACCCCTCAAAATTAGGCTGCACTGTGTCTCGCCAATGCCTCTCACAGTGTATGCATATTTGTACACACTCAGTACATTATTTCCACCACATTTCAAATGCCACTTTGTTCTTAAAGCGGCATTTCCATATATGCTCATTACATTGTAGCCACCGTATTTTCCATACCACTAAAAATCCGTGGTAACAAATCCATGCGGGGGTCTCATCCACCTCTATCCCCGACGCTAAACAGAAACGACTCCAAACCTTAGATGGGTGCTGCCATAGTTATTATCTACAACAATATGGCGGGCCCGAGGCCTGATCAAATTTACACACCCCTCGTCAACCACCAAAACTAAAACTTCAACTTACAATCCCCCGTCCAGTGGGTCAAACAGATACTCGGAACATACCCCTTCCCTGTGCTACATGGCATATAACCTAATTAAACATTCACAATCAGATATTCCCTTTGCGCTTCTTACCGACTTAAACGTCCTCCAACATCACCTTGACAACCCTCCTTTCGATTTTGACTGAAACACCACGGTTTGGCAACATGCCCACCATCTACTCCCCTACTTATACATTCCCGGACAGTCACATAGCTCCAAACGTACTAGCTTTGTATGTTAAAGTGAAATATTCCCAATGCAATCGGCCCGCACACCACAGTGCACTTAACAAAAGTTTTAAAGTAACTTGGGAATAAAATGTATGTGCAGCAAAAGTATTTCAGTATTTCAGTGCTAGAAGATTGCATGACAAACTTCAAGCACATTATTCAGCTCTTGGCATAGCTATTTTTATCTGATTGAACCTTGAGTAGGTCATACGATCCCTTGATTAATAATATTTAAATGAGATTCATAGGACACTTCAGTCAATCAACTTTATTTGGCCTAGAAGGCCTTAGAAGAGTATCAGCACAAAATCTTACAGTATAAAAGCCATAAATACAATTCAAATAATATAATAAAATACAATTGATCAATTAAAAAAAAAAAATTCAAGTTACAATTATCAACACCCTAATATCTTTCCGAAATGAGAGAGAACAGGGTATGAATCTAAAAACAACATGGCAGACAGGTTCAGTTAGCAGCAATTGCAAAAATGTAAGACTTTTTCTAGCTAAGGGCTGTAGGAGGCTGGCCTGGTTAGTAGTGGGTACCGATGGGACTTACACCTTATACCAGGTCCAGTTATTGCTTATTAGTAGAGTGTAGAAGTGTTCTAGCAGCTTAGGCTGATAGAGGTAGCTATAGCAGAGCAGCCAAGGCTGAACTAGGAGACCTGCAAAGCTCCTGCAATACCACTATATCATATAGGTACAATACCATATGAAAGACAATACTCAGAGTTACTAAAAATAAAGGTACTTTATTTTAGTGACAATGTGCCAAAAATATCTCAGTTGATATACTCCATTGGGAGGTGAGTTACATACACAAAATATACACAAATAACCAAATCAGGTAAGTAAAACAGTCAGAAAATAGCGCAAACACTGTAGAACACAATAAAATGCAATAGGCCTAGGGGCAACACAAACCATATACTAAGTAAGTGGAATGCGAACCACAAAAGCACCCCTAGGCAAGTGTAGTGTGTAGAGGATCACGGGGACTGTCAGAAAACACCAAGGGTATAGAGGAGACACCACCCCAGGACCCAGGAAAGCAGGAGTAAAGTACAACTACTTCCCCGAAAACACACTAAAGTTGTGATAAAAGGATTTTGCAAGGACCACACAAGACTGCAAAGCACTGAAGACGGATTCCTGGACCTGAAGACCTGTAAAGGAAGGGGACCATGTCCAAGAGTCGCTAAAGTGTCCAGGGGGGGCAGAAGCCCATTAAAACCCAGATGAAGGTGCAAAATGGCTGCCTCTGGTTGGAAGAAGATTCTGGTTCTTCACCAACAGAGTGAGGTAGGAGGTTCTGCTTTGTGCAGAAGATGTCCCACGATGTGCTGGCAGATGCAGGGGGGTTTTGTTGTTAATGTACGGCAAACAAGCCTAGCTACACACAAGAGTCGCGGTTGAAGAAAAAGGGTGCTGCCCGGGCCAAGGAAGGACCAGGATATTGCCACTCAGGATGAGGAGACCGTGGGGGCCCTCAGAAATGTAGAGAGCTCACTGGAAAAAGGGAAGCACATGCAGGAGTCCTTGAACACAGGTTTAAGAAGAATGAACACAGCAGTCATCTCAACACTGCACAAAGAGGTCCCACGAAGCTGGAGGTCAACTCAGGGAGCCGAGCATCACAGTACGGAGTGCTGGGGACCCAGGCTCAGCTGTGGATGCAGGACTTCATGGAACTGTGTACAGAAGCCCTTGTAGCTGCAGATTACATGGTGCACAGTGGTACTGTCTGGGGAGGGGGGCAAGGACTTACCTCCTCCAAATTCTGACAGTTGGATCTCTGAACAGTCTGGGTCACTTGGGTCCACCACTTGTGTTCCAAGGACCACGCATGTCAAGATGAGAGGGGACCCAGAGTACCGGTGAGGCTGTAGTTTGGTGCCTGTTGGAGCAGGGAGAAGACCCCGTCAACCCACGAGAGATTTCTTCATGGCTTCCAGTGCAGGGTGAAGGCAGACAGCTCTCAGAGCATTCACCACCAGGAAATAGTCGAGAAAGCCGGAAGGATTAGGCGCTACAATGTCGCTGGTAGTCTTCTGGATACATTGTTGCAATTTTGCAGGTGTCTTGGAGCAGTCAACAGTTGAAGAGAGAAGTGCACAGGAGTTCTGGTGGATTTTTACAAGTCGAAAGTCTGATAAGAAGCCCACAGGAGAGACCCTAAATAGCCCTGAGAGGAGGATTGGCTACCTACCCAGGTATGCACCAATCAGGAGGGGACTCTGATGTCATCTGCTGCCACTGGTCACTCAGAGGCCTCCAGAGTGTCCCCACAACTCGGAAACAAGATGGCAGAGGTCTGAGACACACTGGTGGAGCTCTGGGCACCACCCCTGGGGTGGTGATGGACAACGGAGTGGTCACTCCCCTTTTCTTTGCCCAGTTACACATCAGAGCAGGGACTGGGGTTCCCTAAACCGGTGGAGACTGGTTTATTCAAGGAGGGCACCATCTGTGCCCTTCAAAGCATTTCCAGAGGCTCTGGGAGGCTATCCCTCCCAAGCCTGTAACATCTATTTCCAAAGGGAGAGGGTGTAACACCCTCCTCCCAAAGGAAATACATTTTTCTGCCTTCCTGGGACTGAGCTTCTCAGACCCCAGGAGGGCAGAACCCTGTTTGTGGGGTGGCAGCAACTGTAGCTGCAGACAAAACCCCAGAGAGCTGGTTTGGCAGTACTAGGGGTCCATAGTGGAGCCCCAAGGGTGCATGGGATTGCCCCCCAATACCAGATCTGGAATGGGGGGACAATTCCATGATCACCTCACATGGCCATATTCGGAGTTACCATTGTGCAGCTACATATAGGTGGTGACCTAGATGTCGTGCACGCGTAAAATGATGTCCTCACACTCACAAAGTTTGAGGAAATGGCCTTGAACAATGTGGGGGTACCCCTGCTAATGCAAGGCTACCCTCACACTTAGTAACTTTGAACCTATCCAGAGTTGGACATATAGGTGACTTATAAGTAACTTAAGCGCAGTGTATAATGGCTGTAAAATAGTGTGGACACTATTTTACTTAGGCTGCAGTGGCAGTCCTGTGAAGGTTTTGTCTGAGCTCCTTATGGGTGGCAAAAGTAATGCTGCAGCCCATAATGATCTCTTGGAACCTCAATGCCCTGGATACTGAGGTACCATATACTAGGGACTTCTAAGGGGGTTCCAATGTGCCAATTAGAATTGGTAATTGTAGTCACTATCCTATAGTGACAAATTTAAAGGCAGAGAGAGCATGAGCACTGACGTTCTGATTAGCAGAGCCTCAGTGACACAGTTAGGCACTACACAGGCATACACATTTAGGCCACAAACTATGAGCACTGGGGTCCTGGCTAGCAGGATCCCAGTGAGACAGGCAAAAACATACTGACCTACATGTAAAATTGGGGGTAACATGCCAAGAAAGATGGTACTTTCCTACAAGGGCATAAAAGTTGCCTTCTAGGAATAGTATAAAATCTGAAGAAAACATAAAAGACAAACAGGATTGCTTACTAGTACCATCGCAAAGAGAGATAAAAAAAAACAACTTCCCTGTTGCGGGAAAGTTATCAAGAAATGGACAAAATTCAGCCTAAAATATGATAAATAAGACCTATGCTCCTGAATTGAAATCCAGGACAAATATGATTCAAACCGAGCCAGAGAAGAGCTCTCCATATGTTAAAACACAGTTTTGTCTCTGAAGTCTTGTTAAGCTCCTTTTTGGATTAAAAAAAGAGAACAAATCAAAACCTTTGCGTTGCTGTCAATCTTGCTGGGAGATTTAAAAAGTGGGTAATTCCAAGATCAGAGAAGAATTTTCTAATGTATACCAGCCTGACAATTGTTATTGCTATGGTTTATATTCCACGGCCGGTTCCTCCTTTAGGGTGGAGGAGCGGTGTCCTCTCCGTCAGCAGAGGCAGCTGCGAAACATTTAATAAAAAATGATATAAACTTTGTTTATTAGCATTTTCTTTTAAAGTGTTGGGGCCACGGGGGTGACGAGCAATGAGGGGAAGTGCACAGCACAGCATAGCACCGTCTCAGGCTGGCTAAACACACATGTGCAGTGTGCTCTCTCCAGCCCAGCAACACAGTTGCCGGGCTGGAGAGAGCCTGCACAGGCTCTCAGTCTGCCTGGGATCACCCTGACTGGGCGGTCACAGCCAATCCTGACTCTGCTCTGAGCAGCATCAGGATTGGCCGCAGGCAGGCTGGGAGCCTGTGCCTGCCTGATGCAGAGGAGCAGAGGAGGGATGCAGCGCGAGAGCGGAGAAGTAAGTTTTTTTTTTAATTTAATAAATGTACTGTTTATTACCCCCTCCACCAACCCCGTGCACCGTCCCACACCTTCTGCGCCACATGAGCTGCTCCTGCTAAGTTGATACAATCAGCTAAATCACAGCGTGAAAAATTGGTAAAGAGGGAATTCCAAATTTTTACCCAATGGAGAAATTGTGCCAATTTTATTGCAGCATTGATATGTGGGAGTCCGACCGCAATATGAGTACTTAAATCTAGAAGTACTTTTGGGGACTGCCAACAGTCTAGCAAGGAATTTGTTTTCAACTGTTTGTAAACAATCACAAAGTGTGTACCTCCAAACACCCCACCCCGTGAGTGCCTAAGGAGAAACACTTTGCTTTATAAAAATAAATAGTGCTGGTTATTGTTTTTGTTTAAGTTTCAGGAAAACATAAAGATTGCATTAACTGCCTTTTCCATTTTTAACGCTCTGTGACTCAATAACTTGTCCCATTCAAAATTACTGTCCAGCAAGATCCCTAAGTGGTTAAAATTTAACACTTTAGTACTAGGGGTCTCGTCTACGTGAGCCGGTGTTTCTAGGGAGATAGGTCACAATAAACTATTGTTTGTGGTTGTCCTTTAAATCTAAATCAACCATAACTACATTGAAAGAGTCCAATAAAAGCTACAGCCCATTTGCAGTAGACAACAAGAACACAGCATTGTCAGCGTACAGGAGTACTGGCACTGACCGGTCTCCTTTCCTTAAGACTGCAGGTTTTGATCCAGGGAATTAATATAAAAGAGAAACAAAAAGTGGGTGAAAATACAACCCTGTCTAACTCCCCTGTTAACCTTGAAGGTGGAGTACACTCCCAAGTAGGGCCATACCACACCTGTGTTAATGTATCCCAATGCAAAGGTTTAAGAAGGTCAATCAGACAAGTATCTAGCCCAGCTTCAATCATTAGGGCCCACAACCTGCCCCTGTTCATGAGGTAATTAATCACATTATTTTTTAACAATGTAAAATTAAAAGTTCTTTCTAAACCATAGTCCCTTTCTCATCTTTCAAATCATTTAAAATGTATTTTGATCTATATTTTCTCAATTTGACCATAGCACCTGGCCGTTGAACTCTAAGGATTCATAATAACTAATGTAGCAGATGAATCATGGAATTCCTCAAATATAGAAATTAAAGCTTTCTCATAATTTTTGCTGTCATTACATTTGAAAAAAGAAATCCACATACATGTCTAGGCCACTACAAACATATGTATACCTATATGTGCATGCATATGAACATGCATTTGTTTATGTACACATACATATATATTGATATGCCCATGCATATCCACACAAACACACACACACACACACACACACACACACAGCCAGTATAACTATAACTTGTGCCCAGAGATAATGATACCTCAGGCCCTCACCATGCCCTGCTAAATACCTCAGCTATTACATCACTCCTGACATCTCCTATGACAGCATTGATAATATCACTGTAACTTTATAGTAATATTATTGATGAGAAAACTGTGCATATATATTTAATCTAGAGTGTCACTGGTGTTGCAGGGTGCTCCTTACTGGAGCTGCTCTCCATCTAAACTTGGGAACTACCCAGAGTTCTCTCTTCTTTTTTGGTGTATATATATATATATATATATATATATTCTCAAATAGCCATTTCTTGAAATTCACTATTTAGGAAATGCAAACCTGGTCTTTGATACATATGGCCCATATTCCCTTACCATGCATTTACGTAACTATTTATGTATCACTTTAGTCCTACTGTACAAGAGGAAAGAAAGGAAATAAAAAGAAAAAAATAAATTACTCTCTTGTAAGTTTTACTCTATCTCCCCATTACCCTATACCTCTATCAGTCTGTCCTCCATCCCGACTCTTGGACCTATTGCAAACTCAATCTACTAATTTGATCTCCAAAAAAACCCAGCCTAAGCTCTTCCCTCCTCTACCGCTTCTTGCTCACCCCAAACCTCAGTTTACTACTATGCTCTCCCAAGTAACCCACTAAATTCTCCCTTACTTATCCAACCTTTGACTCATCCGAAACCCCTTCTACTATTATGGTCTCCCTAACTCCTTTTTGCAGAGTCTTTCCTCCTCTATCTCTCCTTTACTTATCCCAAGCCTCGTCCTATTAGTATAAACTCCAAATTAACACTTCTGGATTCTTCTGTTCTCTATCGCTCTGTGAGCGGATAGTTCTGACTGTCTGGTCCATCCTGATTTTTTTGCTTTTTGACTACCAGGTTTTTGACCTTTTACTATGAGTGAGCCTCAAAGTTGTGGACTCACCCAGAGTAAACTCATAGTAAAATGGACTGCGGTAGTTTACCACAGTGCCACCTTGCTAAGGAAAGGCTGCCTTGGTAGAGCAAGAGTAGGAAGACCCAGGCTAGTTACACGTGATCATGTGTGCACACGTGTGTGTGTGCACCTGTAAGGGCTGCACGGAGAGGAATCCTGGAGTACGCAGCTTAAGAACTGTGTTGAGGTAGCCTGGCACAGAAAGGACTATGCAGAGTGAGTACTGACCTGGAGTAGGTCTCATGAGATGGGTGTACCCATGGGGGATAGACAGTGTGCTCACTGTCTTATCACTGTAGGGACATTCCATTAAATGTCAAAGGGATAGGATAGCCTAGGGTGAAATTCCAGTCCCCTAGGGTCCACAGAGACCAGAGTCATACCAATGTACACAGTAACCTGGATAAAAAGAATAATGCAGTAGGTTATGAAGGCATAGTTGCAAAACTCATGGGTCATCCAGGAAGGTCATCTTTCTCTGACTCAGATCAGTATTAGGGTCAATCACTGCTCTGTCCAGCCACCTGAGCAGGGCCCTGTATCAATCAGACATGCCAGCCTGTGACAGGAAATAGGCAGAGAGGCCCTGGCAGGAATGTCAGGGAGGAGGGGTTGAGATGTTCAGAACACATGTGGCACTAACTCCTGGACAATGTCATTTTCAAATATCCCAGAAGACTGTGCAGAAAGGATGGGACAAGGGCAAGGAAGTGACAAGCACATCTGGACTGGCCAGAGGTGCAAGCATGCTGGACAATTCTGCCCCCACTAAAAAGGTCTTGCACAGAGGCGGGCTTTCTCTGTTGGCTGTGTGTCACTGCAGGACAGTGGAACTGAAGACGTGTCATGGACAACTAATGACCCACCTTTCAACACTCTTCCATATTCTTTTCGAACCTACTAACAAACTCATATGTCCTCTGCTCAAATCAACTCATACTAATATTAATCCTGTACTCATATTTCTCTATACTAATCCAACACTAACCTTTTTGAGTTCTGGAGTAGCTAGCTACTCATTGAAAATTGCTTTGATGCCTTGTCAAGGTAGTAAACGCTATATAAATACAATAACAATTACAATTGCAATTCAAGGTAATGTAAATTATTTACTGTTTTCTAAATGCAATAAAGCAATTTTTATTTTAATTATCTTATGATTACGCCAACTCTCCACTGTACTAAAAAAGGAGACGCAACTACAAGTATTCTATAATTTCTAATTCCAGTCATGTTATCAGAACAAATCCACAAATTTGGATTAGCCAATTCGTCAAAACCAGTAAAAAAAAAAAAACATATATACATCCCTTACATTTTAGTAATGATATCAATAAGATCATATTCATACACATATTTGGAACCCTATGTGTGTTTTTAAAGTTAATTATGTATGTTACAAGTTCAGTAAATCCGCGACTCTAGGGATTCGATCCACAGACTCACTCAATAACACACCCAAACCTTGCCTTCTGCTTGAGAGCATTAAGACCCCACCTATGTACATGGAAAACCTCACCTTAAATCAGTTATTTCCTTTTCAGCTCCTTACTGAGAGGACTGAGAAGCAGTGGTGCTATGTTTTTTACTTTTGGCGGGAAGAACTTAGAATGGCTGCAGCTATGTCTTCAAACCGGCAAGTAGATCATGAACCTGTTCTGGGTGAGAAGGAAGAGAGACCACCTGTAAAAAAAGAAAGTGATGTGTGGAAACACTTCAGCATGCCATCTGGAAAGAAAAGGGTTTCAGTGAAATATGTGAAGTGAAATATCTGTGGACAACAATTGTCAAGAGGTGCTCCAAAAAATATTCCCATGAGACGAGTTCCATGTGGAAGAACCTGAAGACCGTCAACGAATGCACGTACAAGCAGATGATGTGAAAGAAGGAAGGTAGAGCAGAACAGTCATTATCTTCAGCAGCACTGAGAGAACCATCAGCAGTTGAAGTAATCACTGTTCCAGATATGTGTGACAATTTAAGTGACATGATTACTCAGTGTGGCAATGCCACATGCCTGTGAGTTTAAAGATGTTATGTGTGGGTGCATATCTGGAAGCAGTGAGGAATCACTGTTGTTAAAAAAAAATTCTCCCAGTAAAACATCCATGTTTTTGAGAGACTGAAGCCAGTTGCTTCTTCCAAGTTACCTTCTCTTACCCCTTTCACTACCTTGTTTATTTTGTTCTCAAACAAAAATACAAAAAAATATATAAAAGTGTTTGAACATCCTTTCCCAAAACAGACGATCAGACACCCAGCCAGACATCGATACAGCCACTTACACACCCAGACATACACTGGTACAGCCACACACACATACTTATACACTGATACATCTACTCACACACCCAACCACACACTAATTCAGCCACTCACACACCCAGCTATACTTCAGTAGAACTACTCACACCACATTAACACACTGATACATTCCTCTCATACCCAGACACACACCGATACAGCAACTCGCACACCCTTCCAGAGACCAGTACAGCCACTCATACTCCCAGCCACACAGTGATACAACAAATCACATACCCACTGATACACCGATACAACCACTCAAACACATAGCAACATAACAAGACACCCACTCATACACACTGATACAGCCACTGAGCTACCCTTCACTGCAGTCACATTTATACTCAGGGGCATGTCTACACCTTTCTTATACCTCTTCAGCAATATCTTGCAACATTTCTAGGAACCATCTCCTCTTTGAAATGGGAGTACCATTCTTTAAATCATAGCATTGGTCAGTTGTTTCAGCTGCATGCAGTAATGTGTTCTCTTGTAAGTAGCACTCTTCAATAAAGAAAGGCTCAGAACTAGATATATGCTTCCATTCTCCTTTGAAAATATTGCAAAAATTACTTTTGTTAATAAGCCTTTTTTGACTTTTTTACTTCATAGACAACGCTGTTTTATCCAGTATTCTCATTCTTAATATCAAGATAAATACTTTATGCCTCATGGCAACTGCTTTATCAACCACTCTCTCAATATGTTATTTTTGCTTCAATGCTGCCTCTTCTCAGACTGCTTCATGTGTCATTCTAAATTCTGTATTACCCTACTTCTATAAATTCTCATTTGTGTTTCTTCAAATTGTTTCTGCCTTCTTGTCAGATTAAGGCCCTCATTATGAACACAGCGGGAAACACCGCACCGCCGGAGGTGGCAGTAAAAACCTCCAACAGAGGAGTGGTATGGACCGCCAAACAATGAATCAACGGAAACACAGGCATCCTGAAACTCACCCGCCACCAGCAGAGGAGTGCCGACAACGATGGCAGGGCCCACCCACAGGCTGACGGAAAGGCCCAACCCGCCCATAAAATAATGAACCTCTAGACCGCCGTCTGTTCCGGGGTGCGAACCACCACCACGCACAGCCAGGTGGAAATTAACCAAATATAAAGAAACACTCACCAGAGGTTCATACAACACACTGAAGCAGTCATGGATAGAGAGCTGCACATCATGCCAGCCCTGCTCCTTACCATATACCTCCATGACCGAGACCACCGACTAAGACAACGACGGTAAGTAGAGCAACCTACTAAACAAGGGAAGAAAGGGCACAGTTACATACCCACCCACCCTGCAATGCTCACACAACCCTTCACAACAGCACAACCCATAAATCCTACAGCAAGAGGTACTTACCCGACACAAGGCAAATCCAACATGACTATAGTACCTACAAATGCCCCACACCCACGAAAAATGAAACGAGAGACCAGGGATCAAGGGTGTGCTGCCAAAACACAGGCCACACATAAACGTTTAGTGCAGCTCTCTGAGCAAACGATTACATTAAGGCCAATGGCCAGTCCATAGTGCTAGACTTTTGTGGGCTACAATGGCCCCAACCTGACTCCCAAAAGTGCTACAGTACTCCACCTTATAGGGGCAACAATGGGGCATCCAGGCACCTCAGGGAGCAGGGGCATGGGGTGGTAGGGGTAGGGATTTACGACGGGGTGGGCCTTGGATTTGCATTCAGAAGGTGGAGGGGGTTTGGGTTTGGCCTTGGAAGTTGGGGGAGTGTGCTTTGACTGGGTGGAGCGAGATGGAATTGGCTCTGCACGGGGCTTCATCCTCTCTGAGGAAGGGGCAAGGGAATGTGAAGGGCGGACGTGGCGGACTGTGAAGTGGAAAGAGTGGAAAGGGCAAGGAGGTGCGAATGTTTAGGGACAAGACGGGGTGGGCCAATGGGTTGGAAGAGGTCAGCACGGGAGAGGAAAGGTTTTTGGGAGCAATTGGGTTGGACCTGGAGAAGGGCATGGAAGTGGAGGCAGAGGGTGTGGACGTAAGTGGTGTAGGGGTGCGTGTTGTGGGTGCAGGAGACTCTACAGTACGCTGAGGTGTGGTGGATGTGTGATGGGTGAGTATTTTGGTGTGTTTGTGTGTTTTTGGAGGAGGGGGGTGGACACAGTGGGAGAAGACAGGCTGCCAGTGTGAAGGTATATTGTGTGGGTATCTGCAAATCTGGTCAGTGTGCTGCATGTGTCAACTACAGTAGTTGTGGTGAGTGCAGGTGTAGTGTCTGGGGTGCATGTCTGGATGTGTGCTATTGTTGTGAGTGCAGGAATAGGCTCAGCAACAGTGACTGAGGGTGCAGTGCCTTGGGGTGTGCATGTAGAGGGGACAGACAGGGAGGCGGAAGAGGTGGGCACACCAGGGGAAGTGGATGTTGCTGTGTGTGCATGTGGATGTTGGCTGTGTGAATGCTTGTGGTGGGAGGTGTGGTGCTTGTGTTTAGAAGTGTGCTTCTTGTGTGTTGAGGTGTTTGACTGAATGTCAGATTGTGTGCTTTGGATGGGTGAAGGGAGTGGGGTGCTGGAAGGGGGAGAGGAGGTTGGAGGGGAGACAGAATGACCAGGGAAACTGGCTGCCATCAAAGAGTAGGCCAGAGCCTGAAAAGATCTCTGTAGGCCAGACATGGCACCGTGAATGCCATCCAGATAGGCATTGGTCTGCTGTATCTCTGATGCTAGCCCCTGATGGCATTGACAATGGTTGTCTGCCCTACAGAGATGGTTCTCAAGAGGTCAATATTCTCCTCCGTGAGGGCAGCAGGACTGACTGGGGACGGGGAAGAGGTGCCTGGTGCGAAGGAGACGCCCACCCTTCTGGGTGAGCGGGCACAGGCAACTCGTTGGGGAGCAAATGGGAGGGTGGTGATGGCATGGGGGGTGGCGCAAGCTGATACAGTAGGGGTGTGCCCACTAGGGTCCGCCACCACCAGGAAACCCCCATCCGAGGAGGTATCGGAGTCACTACCTCCAGTTGTAGTTGCCTCCCCTGTGGTACTCCCCTCACCCTCCAACCCACTGGTCCCCTTGGTTTCGGATGGCACTGCCTCTGAGGATCCGTGGGCCGCTGCATCCCCACTCGACGGTGCCTCAGCTCACTCAACAGATGATGCTGATGTACACAAACACCACAAGAGAACAGGGGTGGGGAGACAAAACAGGAGAGACTCTTGTAAATAGCTGAAAGGAGTGAACATAGTGGTCATACATACACCCACCCAGAAGACCCTCCAACAGGCAGCACCTTCCACTGTACCCATGGCCATGCCCCTGACTAGTGACCAGAACCCTGCTCTACATCCATTCCCTGAACAACATAAGGACCCGATGTGTAGGAGAGCTGACCCAAACACCCCTACTCCCTACAGGGGCCATCATGTAGATGGACATCAGTCAGATTCCCTTCAACTAAGCAGATAGACACATCCATCAAGGGTTACAAATGTGGTATGTGTACTCACCCCCTTGTGACTGCTGTGCAGCCTTCAAGCGTCCATCCATGTCTGGGTACGCCACCTCCAGGATGCGTAGCATGAGGGGGGTCAGATTTTTTGCACCCAGCGCCGCAGGTCCTCCCGCCTCTTCCTGCAGTGGGTGCTCCGCCGGTTGTAGACCTACAGGGTCCGAACCTCCTTGGCAATGGCATGCAAAAGTGCCCTCTTCTGGTGGGCGCTGACCTAAAAGGTACACACAGAAATGTAACACTGAGGTCAGGCACTTGGCAAATATATACAGCTGACTAGATGTCCACTATGGGACGGACAGTACAAACCGACTAACAGGACATACACACGCAGCATGTCATGAACCATGGCCCATGCAGGGTCGGAGGTGCACACATATGTACTGACAATACCATCCATTACACACAACCATTGCCCACAATCCCCCGACTCACCTGTACCTCTGGCTGTCCGTAGAGCCTTGGCGTATAGGGGCAGGACCTCTCCAATTCCTCCTGGGTGAAGGCCGGGGCCCTTCCCCCTGCAACATGAGCCACTTCTATGACCAGAGGCAGGACACAGCAGTACACTCAGTGGAGTACCTGCTTGCACGAGATCAGGGAGTCAAGTGAAGTTGGGGTGATGAATTTGCGTACGTACCGCGGCGGTGTGCACCGTCAATGCCGGCGTCGATCATGATATGCCAGGATTTCCCATTGGCATCCATGTTAACCAATGACTGTGCAAACAGCTGGAAACACCGCTTTACGCTGTTACGTCAACCACTAGCTGTATGCGGTCACTTCCACCACAACAGTTCTGGATTACAGGGGGCAGACATTTTGGTCTTAACTGCGCATTTATAATACTGCTATCTGCACAATGCAGGCCCTATTGTTCATCTAACACACCTATGCATGTGACCATCAACAATACCACACATGACAATCCCTGATCAATCATTATGGTCTAGTTGATTTTATATCAACAACATTTAGCTTTTGAGTCCCTACAATCAAGTCAGCAGTGCTCAATGACTGACAATGTGTGCCGATGTATGTGTGTTCCTCAAACGTGTTTCAAATCCCTTCAGGGTACAGACCTTTGTGGCGAGGAAGGGCCCCATCGGTGTATAGACCACTTGTGGATATGCGGACTAAAGTGGAGCGTCACATCACAATCCATTACAGACTCACCCCTACAACTATTCTCAAACTGTGTGCATTACTGGATCCTGCACTGACTCCAGCAAATCATAGTCAGCGTGCCATCCCTACTGAAGTGCAGGTGCTCTCTGCACTCCATTTCAAGTTACAGTGGGCATGGGTGCTGTATTTTCACAGCCAATGTTTATCATGATACTGACAAGATTCCTGAATGCATTTGTTTGACACCTGCAGTCCTATGTGAGGTTTCCCCAAAGTACTGAACTCCCTGCCATCAAGTCTGACTTCTATTCCTTTGCCAACATACCCCATGTGATAGGTGCCATCGATGGCACCCACATATCTATAATACCCCCAAGAGTCAGTGAACAGTTGTACAGAAACAGGAAGAACTTTCACTCCACGAACATTCAATTGGTATGTACTGCAAACCAGTACATCTCACATGTGAATGCCATGTTCCCCGGTTCAATCCATGATTCCTTTTATACTGAGGAACAGTAGTGTGCCACACAAGATGGAACAACTACAAGAGGACAGAGGGTGGATCATAGATAGGTGTTTCTGTCCCTAGCTGCCACCTAGCAGACAGCCAGGCTGTCTGACTCTGACTGCTCTGTTTTGCACCTTTTCCTAGCTGATTCTGGCTATCCCAACTTGCGTAGGCTCCTAACACCAGTGAGGAATCCTGGGACAGATGCAGAGAGGAATTACTATGAGGCCAATGGACGTACTAGGAGGGTGATAGAGCGCACAGTAGGTCTCCTGAAGGCTAGATTTCGTTGTCTACATATCTCTGGGGGTTCCCTGGCCTATGGGCCTGAAAAGGTGTGTAGAATAGTGCTAGCCTGCTGCATGCTGCACAACGTTGCAGTGAGGAATTCTATCTATCTATCTATTGGAGGTGGATGGTGCTGTCTATCCAGACCAGCTTCCTCAGATAGGGGACGAGAGTGATGGTGATGATGAGGAAGGGGAAGATGTAAATTCCAGGACCAAACTGATACAACTGTACTTCCAGTAACTATGTGGGACTAAGGGCTGACATTGGTGTTTGTGAAACTGTCAGTGTGCCTTGTCATCTAGGGGGGGTTTGAATGTACTAATTGCAACTGTGTCCAGGTCTGCATAGGACAGAATGCAATTTAGTGGTTCTTTTTGTTAACATATTTACGCACAACAACATGTAAGGTGAGTGTGTACTTTCATGCTACGCAGGTACAAATAAAGTAGTTATCAGCCAGTTGCATCCATACTTCACCTTGTTCACACATTATGACAGGGGACAGTGTTACAGGCGTGATATGTGTTTTATTTGGTGCAGGGACTGAATAGTGCAAATTACAGTGATGGCAGTTGGTCATGGGTGGTTATCCTAAATGCCAACATGGTGGCAGCCTTGTTGTAAGTATTGATAGGTCCATCAATGCTTACATGAGTTCGCACTGTTTGGTGGTTGATTGTGTGGGATAGTTGGTGGACAGATTGTTGCAGAGTCACTTCTTTGAGGGGGCCTTGTTTTTGGCAGGGATTCCAGTCCCATATCTTGGCCTGAGGGTCCGTTTGTGCGCCTGCTGTTGACCTAAGGGGGATGACATGGTTGTTCCTTGTGTTTCCTCTGAGGGTAGTTTGTGGAATGTTGCTGCTGATGCTGTCATTGTCCGGTCTGTCTCCTGTGCTGTAGTGGTGGCCTCCTGTACTGTGTGGGTCTCAGACTGGGTTTGTACAAGCTGCAGCAGCACTCCTGCTATGCTGACCATTGTGGCATAGTGCATTTTCCACGGCTCCATGGCCTCTTGGTGGTGTTCCTGCTGCATCCTCTGACTATGCTCCAGGGTGGATGCTATGTGGGCCAATCTGTCATGGGTATGCTGGTAGGCCCCCAGGACCTCAGAGATCACGTCCTGGGCTGCAGCATCCATCCTGTGGCCTCCCCCCTGGGCCGCTGATGCCATCCCACTGGGCCTAGCACTCTGTGCCTGTGTCCCCTGCACAGGACTGGCGGTGCCACTTGTACTGGGGCCATCATCTTCCTGCCTGTGGGTAGGGGGTGACTGTGGCCTCTGTACTTGTGTTCCACCAGTCTTTGGCCTGGATACACAGGTATGTGGATGGTTGCCCTGGGCTGATGTTCTTACCTGGGTGGTAGGGGTGTCAGTGGTATCCTGGGTGGGGCTGCTGGATGGTGACAGTCCAGGACTGTGTGAGGGGCCTGCCTGCTCATCAGTGTCCAGGGTTCTATCCCCAGTGTCCTGTGAGGTGCCTCTGTCTCCCTGGGGGGCACTGGCACTCCTTGTCCTGTGCGTTAGGGTGGCATGGGTGGTGGTGCCTGTTGGGAGTAATGGACATGTCTGTTACAAATGCATGATTGGATGGGGTACACAGGGCTGGGCTGTTTTGTGCAGGTTATACACTTTGGGGCCATGCAGGGTGCCTTTGTGAGGTTTGCACTGCATTTTGCTTAGGATGTGGAGGTGCATTGTGGGTGGTGTAGTGCCATTGTGATTCCTTGCAGGGTAGGTGGCTGTGCACAGGGAGAGGGATGTGGGCATGTTAGTGGGTTTGTGGGCATGCAGGGTGACTGGATGTGGTCAATGTGGGCTGGGTGAGGTAGTGGTCCTTGTGGATGTTGGAGGGGTGGGGTGGTGCATGCATTCCCGATGTGATGGATATGGGGTAATTGTAGACGACTTACCCAAGTCCATTCCTCCAGTGAGTCCAGTGAGTCCCTCAGGGTGCAGGATGGTCAGTATCTCTTACTTCTAGTCAGTGTAGTTGGGTGGTGTTGGTGGAGGTCATCCCCCAGTCTTCTGGACTGCAATGTGGTGCCTGGATACCATGTCCTCAACCTTCCCCTGCAGTCTTTCCATCTCTTGTGGATGTCGTCCCTGGTGTGTGGATGGTGTCCCACTGCATTAACCCTGTTGACAATGGTCTACCATAGCTCCATCTTCTTGGCAATGGGTGTGTGCTGCACCTGAGCCACGAATAGTTGTGGCTCCACCTTCAGGATCTCGTCCACTATGGTCCTTAGCTCCCTTCCTGTTTGGGGGGTGACATGGTGAGTGTATGAATGGTGTTGGGGTGAAATCGCGGTGAGGGTGCTCTTCTGTGGTTCGGTGTGAGTCTCGTGTATTGTGGCGTTCGGTGTCTGCTTCTGGTGTTCTCTGTCTTTGTTGGCCTACTTTTGTTGCAAAGGATTGTGGGGTGTGTCTGTGAGTGTTTTATGGTGTTGTGGATGTGCGTCAGGTGGGTTGGTTTCTAACTTATCCAATGTGTGCACTTCTTACTGTTGGGTCCACTTGTCGCCTGTGGTGGTCTGCGCCGCCAATGGTCGTTCGGCTTCCACTGACCGCCAAGGTGATTTGTGCATCATTATTTTGAGGGTGGGATGTGGGTGTGCTCGGTAGTGGCAGGGTGGGAGGTCCAGCATTTCCGCCGACAGGGTCCTGGCTGTGACTGGTGGACTATGATTTTTGGCAGATTCTGGTTTTTGGTTCATTATATGGCGGGTTTCTGTTCACCCCCAATGGCGGTCTTCTGTTCATCGTCGCCACAGTGGTCAGCGGTGTTTACCACTGTGTTCATAATGACCGCCTAAGTGTTTTTAATAACCTTTTCCACTTTCAATGTGACTTACACATTTTCCTTTGTGAGTTGATTTTAAACCTTGCTTTTTATTTTCCACATTTTTTAATTTTCCACATACTCTTTTAATAAACTCCTTAGTTGTCTTGCCAGCACTTCTTTCTTTTCCCATTACATTTTCTATCTCAATTTTAGGTGGAAAGTAATATTCCTTCTGTATTTTCTCCTCTCATCCTTTCTTGCCACTGTAAATACTCCTCCTTCAACACAAGTAGATATCTGAAAGCCAAATACATAATACATTTAACTTTCCATTACAATCTATTAGATTGCATGCTGTAAGCAAGCAAATACCTACATAATTTATTATACCTGTGTGTCATTCCATTCCAGCGATATTAAACATGACAGCTCTACTACTCTAAATCAGGGGTTACAGCTTATTAAGCGTAAAATACATCTTACACTGATATCCTATGAGAGGGGTAGGCCTCACAATAGTGAGAAACAAGTTTGGGAGTGTTTCACTAAGAGGACATTCAAAACTTAAAAGCACATTTCTTAACTTTTAGGTACATAGCTACTTATTGGTGACATATGTAATAATAGGGAAGTTTAAGGCTTGTCAAGGGATTTTAAATGACAAGTTCACATGGCAGCAAAACTACACACAGGCTCTGTAGTGGCAGGCCTGAGGCATGTTTAGAGGGCTACTTGTGTGGGTGCAACAATCTTTGCTGCAGGCTCACTAGTAGCATTTAATTTACAGGCCAGGGCACATGTAGTGTATTCTACTAAGAACTTACAGATAAATTAAACGTCCTAATTGTGGATCAACCAAACTAACCTTGTTTAGGGGAGAGGCACATGCACTTCACCACTAACTAATGCTGTTAGTGCTGGATACATAATTGCTGTGTGGGTGGGTGAGTGGATGTATAAGTGCCTCTGCTGCCATCTGACTGCGTGTGTGAATGGTTCTATGGTTTTGTAAATAGGTACGTGAGTCACTGTATGGGTGGGTGACTGGATGTATAACTGGGCGTATGGCTGTGTATGTCTGTCTGTAACTGATGTGTGAGTGTTGGATACATGAATGGCTGTCCATGTGTCTGAGTGGATATGACTGTGCCCACATGGGTGTGTGAATGTTTATGTAAATAGATGTTTAGGTGAGTAAATGGCTGTGTTAATGGTTGTATTGGTGTCTTTCTGAGTTTATCAGTTACTGTCTGGCTATATCAGTAATGGGTACAGAAGCCCTGGGACTGTAACTGGGTGTATGAGTGCTAGCATGTCTGTGTGGGTTGATACAAATCATATACTATTAAATTATATACTGTCCTAATCACACACATCTACATCTACAACATATTCATTCATGGAAGCGCAATAAAATAACGATATTTTCTCTATAGCCATCTTTTTTCCTCCTTTGCTGCTCACTGTGCTTTTACTTAATATCGTCATCTACCCACCCTTTTATTTTCTCTTTTACTGTTGTGTAGAACCTACACATTTTCTTTCAGCATATATAAACTCATAACTTTTCATATTCATATACTTTTTAAAGTACACCCTAATTGACATATCTATGAAATCTTTTGGTTGTCCAATATTTTTTATCTCAGTATTACTTAGACTTTCTTATCAGTGAAAATCTCAAGTACAAAATATAGGAATGGAGTTCCACGTTCAGTACAAAAGTACCAATAATGGCTACCCTTTCCACTGTGCTTTCTTTGATGGTCCTGTACTGAGCAAATCACAACCTTACTTTCATCTTTTATTTTTGAAAAAAGTTTGAAATGGTCAGTATTTTTAACCCTTTTGAGAAGCCTAATTTGGTAGTGTTTTTTAGGCAGATAGGCAGATCCATCAGAGCACTCAGCAGGGCCCCACCATGTAAATTCACAGTGGATCTGCGGATCCACATGGAAGACCATGAAATCGTTTAACATTGCACTGTTAATACATTGCACCTACATTTCACTTTGTAAGAAACTAATAAATTAGAAGGCAAACACTCATTAATAAGCAATGTTTCTACACCACTCTCTTTTTATCTTTCACAGTCCAGTCTTTTTGGTTCCCTCCATCCCCACACTCTTTTATATCAGTTTCCATAGTAACCATATTTGGAACAGTCTCTCCTTGCACTAGGTCAACAGATAACAAGCCTTTCTGTGACCAGCACCAGTAGTGTAACGAAACTGGAGGGCCCCCCTGCAAACAACATGGAGGACCCCACCTTCAAACTCACTCTGGCCTGCTACTGTGCTGAGGGCAACACCCGGAGCTCAGGCATCCCCCACACCACAGGGCTGTGGGGGCCTTTGTTTCACCACTTTGAAGAATATTAGCTTCAAATTAAACTGAGGCAGGTCTGGTTGACTGTTTGCAATTCCAAGCATATCTCAATCACCATACCATTTACTTTATTTTTCAAAAGCCAATCACATCTACATTTCACTTTGTAAGACACTACTGAATTAGAAGGCAAACACTCCCTAATAAGCAATGTGTCTACACCACTCTCTTTTAATCTTTCACACTACAGTCTTTTTGGTTCCTTTCCCCCCCACAATCTTTTAGTTCAGTTTCCATAGTAACCATGTTTGGAACAGTCTCTGCTTGCACTAGTGTGATGCTATTAATTGTGTTTGACCAATGACTTTGTGTTTCACCACTGCGCATATTAGTTGCTCAATGTTCACCAGTAGCACATTATTCAGGTTAGCTGCCTATTGGCTTTAACAGGACATTAGACATTACATTTGGTATTTGGGTTTAGCTGCCTGTTGGCTTTAACATGGAGTTAGCCATTACATTCTGTGTTCAGGTCAGCTGCCTATTGGCTTTAACATGGCATTAGACATTACATTTGGTATTTAGGTTGGCTGCCTATTGGCTTTAACATGGAGTTAGACATTGCAGTTGAGACATTGCAGATGAGCTGTGTCTTTCCAAGCTGTGTTTTTCCACATGATAGACCCTAGCTGATAAGCGCGCATAGATTTTGTGTTTACCTCTCAATCCAGTCTGGTAGCAAGTGAATTCGGGAGAATTGGCCACTCTCCAAGTTTATTTGGTTCTCACACTGAGTTTGCTTTTAAGGATGGCTCTGGACAACAGCAGAAATAGAAAATATCTTGACTTCAGACAGGAACAGACGTCAGTTGCCTGTCCCCATTTGGGTAAAAAATCTCTTTCTCGCAGTTGAACCGGAGTCATCAACTTGAAGACCCAGAAAGAAGAAGCAGAGGGATAGGCCCTACAGCCCTACGGTGATGCAATTTTGACTTTTATGCTTTGCTTTGAAGTTATGCTATAATATAATCACATGTATTTGCTATGTACATTGCAACTGAGAAGTACTTTGATATATTTTGCTTTCATTGCTGCAACTACTTTTGAATGTGTGCTTCCAATCTACTAATTTCGTCTCTCAGGAACCTCGTGGTGAAGTAATAATAACAATAAATGTCTTCTTTAAACTCAGAAGTGCATTTCAGAGAGGTTTTGTAAGCCTGGTCATAAGATAAGAGAAGGAAAGCAGAACAACTAGGTCAACAGATCACAAGCCTTTCTGTGACTAGCATCACTCACGAGGGAGTGCGGGCCAGTCACAGAGTTGCACGGACCTCAGGTACAGTACCTTGGAGCATGTGGAAACAAAGACGGTGCTTAGAGTCAATGAAGGGGAGGAGTCGCTGGAGCCAATGTGGCATTGGTTTCCTGCTGCCACCGGGGAGATGAGGTGTTGGTTCCTTACTGCTAGACAGAGGAGGTGAGGCATTTGTTCATTATGGTTACGGGGGAGATGATGTGGCATTGGTGGCGAGGTGCTGGTTCCTTATGATCCAGTGCGGTAGATAAATACAGCTGACACAAGGCATCGATCACACCATGGGGCCACAGGTGCTGTGGTAGAGTTGGAGTCGGGTGTCACGGATGTCCGTGACAGGGCACTGGTGACCCATGCTGTGGCGGGACTTCAGAGTTGCTGTTTTTGAAGAAACTTCAAAGAGAAGCCTTTGTAGTATACAAAACCCTGCCTGTCCTACCCTGGCCCCAGAAACACTTCAGGGGGTTGGAGGCTGCTTTGTGTAAGGTCAGGCACAGCCCTATTCAGGTGTCAGTTCCTCCCAACACTCTTGTTCAGGAAGACCCATCAGGTTATGCTTCCTTTGTGTGGCTGTCTGTAGTGATTTCACAAACAACCCAGCAGTCATCCTGACCCACACATGTATTCCACAAACAGGCAGAGGCACAGAATGGGTAAGCAAGAAAATGCCCACTTTTTAAAAGTGGCAATTTCCAACTTACAATTTAAAAATCAACTGCACCAAAAGATGTATTTTCAAATTGTGAGTTCAGAGACCCCAAGCTCAACATCTCTATCTGCTCCCAATGGGTAATAACACTTAAAAGATATTTCAAGGCAATCCAGATGTTATCCTACAGGAAAGAGACCTTGCAATAGTGAAAAATAGATTTACTCGTATTTCATTATCAGGACATGTAAAACACACTAGTACATGTCCTAACTTCTAGATATACTGCACCAATGGGGCTGCCTTGGGCCTACCTTAGGGATGACTTACATGCAGTAAAAGAGAAGGTTTGGGCCTGGCAAGTGGGTGCACTTGCCAGGTCAAAATGGCAGTTTAAAACTGCAGACACTGCAATGGCAGGCCTGGGACATATTTGGAGGGCCACTCATGTGAGTGGCACAATCAGTGCTGCAGGCCTCCTAGTAGTGTTTAAGTTAAAGGCCCTGGGCGCACCTAGTGCAATATACTAAGGATTTGCTGGTGAATCAAATATGCCACTCATGAATACACCAATCGCTAATATCATTTAAACAGAGAACACTTGCACTTTAGCACTCCGCAGCAATGGTAAAGTGTCTAGAGTTCTAAAGCCAACAAAAATGAAAATCAGCACAAAATCAAAAACAGGAGGTTAGAACCAAAACATTTTGGGATAACTCTGCAAAAAATGTGACTGGATGTGTGGGTGGCCACATCGGTCTGCGAGTTGGTGCGTGAGTGGATGTATAGGTCTGTGAGAGGGTGTTGAAGTGGCTGTATGGGTCTGTGAGTGGATCTGTAAGTGCTTTATAGATTTGTGAGTGGGTGTACGACTAGCTCTATAGGTCTGTGAGTGAGTCTGTGAGTGGTTGTATGGGGTTTGTGAGTGGTGTTATGGGTGTATGAGTGGCTGTATGGGTCTGTGAGTGGATTTGTGACTGGTTTTGTTAGTGTGTGACAGAGTGTTTAGGTGGCTCTATGGGTCTGTGCGTGGGTGTGTGAGGGGCTGTGTGGGTCTGTGAGTGTCTGTGTGAGCAGCTGTATGGGTCTGTGAGGCTGCATTTTTTTCCATTGGAGCTGGGTCCATGGGTACATCACTAATTTGTGAATTCACATGGGGGTGGGCTGAGCATCGCCACAGAGCCATGCATTTGTGCACATGGAAAAAAACATTTGGGGCAGTCCTTCACAGACTATATTGCACCCATGGAGTAAATATACCTCTATCCTTACCCCTTCTATTAAGTTTTACCTTAAATTGTAGACCCTGGGACCATGCCTGCTATCTAAAACAGCAGTCTCAACTTTCCTGTCAGGTTGTGGCCAGCCAATCACGGCATTACTCTTGGCACCGGGAATCCACTGCAATGGATCCATGGTGCATCAGCGTACCTGGATGTCTATATTTCTTTTATCTTTAATATCTCCGAAACTACTGAACTGATTTACACCAAATCACAAAAAGAGATCTTTCTGGGCTTAGTTCAAGCTTTCTGCCAAATTTGGTGTAATTCTGTTCAGAAGTATTGGCTGTAGGAGTGTCTATAATAACTGTGGGGAATTGCATATCTACATTTTCAATTAAAACAGGGACGTTACAGTTAGGTTCTGAATTTACTTGCACAAAACCATTAGAAGTTCAGCAGTTATTGTTAGAGTTATTTCAAATAACTATAACTCGCTCTTTAAGGTAACTTTAACTCACGCCCCCGCCATTTGGCGCCGAAGTTATTAGCAAAATAAAAAATGCTTTTCCAATAGAAACTAGGGCGGTCATTATGAACATGGCGGGAAACACCGTCGACCACCATGGCGGCGGTGAACAGAAGTCCGCCGTTGGCAGTGAATGGAAACGCGCCATATAATGAACGAAAATTCTGACCCTGCTAAAAATCACCAGACCACCACTCCCCTCCATGACCCTGTCAGCAGGAATTCCTGACCTCCCCAGCACCCCCAACACTGCTGAGCACACCCACATCCCATCCTCCAAATAATAATGCACAATTCACATTGGTGGACAGTGGAGGACGGATGACGATTGGCGGTGCCGACCGCGACGCGGGCGGCAAGTGAACCCAACAGCAAGAAGTGCACACATTGGATAAGCGTGCAACCCACACAATTGACACACATCCATAACCTCATAAAACAACCCTAGACATATCCTACAATCCTTTGCAACAAAACCAGGCTGAGAAGATGGAGAGCACCAGAGGCAGACATCCAATGCCACCATACACAAGATGCACACCGACCCACAGAATAGCACCCTCACCGTGTTCCCTGAGCCGACACCATTCACCACACTCACCATGTCACCCCCAAATATCCACACTTCACAGAAAGGGAGTTAAGGACCATGGTGGACGAGATCCTGAAGGTGGAGCCACAAATATTCGGGGCGGAGGTGCAGCACACACCCATCACAAGGAAGATGGAGCTATGGCAGATCATTGTGAACAGGGTCAATGCAGTGGGACACCATCTACGCACCAGGGATGACATCCCCTAGAGATGGAACGACTTGTGGGGGAAGGTCAGGGGCAAGGCATCAAGACACCACATTGTAGTCCAGAAGACTGGGGGAGGACTGCCACCAACACCACCAGAATACACAGACTGGGAGTAAAAGGTACTGGCTATCCTGCACCCTGAGGGACTCACTGGACTCACTGGACGAATGGACTTGGGTAAGTCATCAACATATACCCCATATACACCATACCTGTAATGCATACACCACCCCACCCACACCCACCAGGACCAACACCCCACCCAGGCAACAGCCACAAAATCCACCCCGCATGACCACAAACCCACTAACAGGCCCACATCCCTCCCCCTGTGCACAGCCACCCACCCCTGCAAGTACCCACAATGGAAAAACACCCCACACCACAATGGAACCCCACAGTCGAAGCAAAATGCAGTGTCAACCTCACAAAGGCACCCTGTAAGGCTGCTGAAACTAACCCCAGCACAAAATAGCCGTGTCACCAAACGTTCATGCATCTGTAACAGACATGTCTACGTCCCCCACAGGCACCACCACCCATACCACCCTAACAGACGGGACAAGGAGTGCCAGTGCCTCCCAGGGAGACAGAGGCACCTCACAGGACACTGGTGAAGGATCCCTGGACACTGATGAGCAGGCAGGTCCCTAACACATTCCGGGACTGTCACCATGCAGCAGCCCCACCCAGGAAACCACTCTCACCCCTAGCACCCAGCCAAGACCAGCAGCCCAGGGCAACCGTCCCCACACCAGTGTATCCAGGCCATAGACTAGTGGAACACAGGTACAGAGGCCACAGTCTTCCACTCCCAACATGCAAGAAGGTGAAGGCCCCAGTACAAGTGGTACTGCCAGACCTGTGCAGGGGACTAGGGCAAGTGCAAGGGTCTCAGTGGGCCGGGGGGAGGCCAGAGGATGGATGCAGCAGCCCAGGACGTGATATCAGAGGTATTGGGGCCTACCAGCATAACCATGACAGGTTGGCACAGATAGTGTCCACCCTGGAGCAGAGTAAGAGGATGCAGCAGGAACACCACCAACAGGCCATGGAGCAGTGGAAACAGCACAACGCCACAATGGCCACCATAGCCAGAGCACTGCTGCAGCTGGTACAAACCCAGTCTGAGACCCACACAGGACAGGAGGCCCCCACTACAGCACTGGACACCGACCATGAAATGACACCAACAGCAGAGACATCCCAGGAACTTCCCTCACAGGAAACATAAAGGCCTACAATGTCATCCCCTCAAGATCAACAGCAAGCGCCCAAACGGACCCTCAGGCCAAGAAAAGGCACTCGAACCCCAACAAAGGACAAGGCCCCCTTCAAGAAGTAACTCTGCAACACTCTGCACAGCAACCATCTCACTCAATCAGCCAGCACTCATTGCTAAGAGGCAATATGAACTAATGTAAGAAAAGATGGACCCATCAATACCACCAACAAGGTTGCCATGAGGTGGCTATGAGGACACCCACCACCTACGACTTGCCATCACTGTAAATAGCACTATTCCCTCCTTGCAACCAATAAAACACATATCACACCTGTAACACTGTCCGCTGTGTTAAAATGTGAACAAAGTGAAGCATGGATGCAACTGCCTGATAACCACTTTATTGTCAAATCTTTGCATGAAGGAAGTCCTGTGTGCCTAAATTTGGGCCCTAAGTAAATGCAGAAAATATAAATCTGTACCATGCAGACCTGGGTCATATTTCACATATCATTATCAACCAACCCCCCCCCCCATATGACTGAGCACACCGACAGTATGTGTCACAAACCACAATGTCAGCCCTTAGTCCCACACAGTTACTGGAAGTAGAGCTGTATCAGTTGGGTCCTGGAATTAACATCTTCCCCTTCTGCATCATCACTATCACTCTCCTCCCCTCTCTGAGGAAGCTGGTCAGGACATACAGCACCCTCTACCTCCAAGAGGGGGACAGAATGTCTCACTGCTACGTTGTGCAGCATGCAGCAGGCCACCACAATTCTAGACACTTTTTCAGGCCCATAGGCCAGGGAACTCCTGGAGATATGTAGACAGCAAAATCTAGCCTTCAGGAGACCTATTGTGCACTCTATCAACCTCCTAGTACGTCCATGGGCCTCATTGTAATTCCTCTCTGAATCCGTCCTAGGATTCCTCACAGGTGTCAGGAGCCAATGCAAGTTTGGATAGCCAGAATCACCTAGAAAAAGGTGCAATACAGAGTAGTCACTGTTAAGCCCCTTAGTCAGACAGCCTGGCTGTCTGCTATGTGTCATTTAGTGACAGACACACTTACCTATGACCACCCTCTGTCCTCTTGGAGTTGTTCCATCTTCTATGGCCCACTACTGTTCCTCAGCACAAAGGAATCATGGACTGAACCGGGGAATATGGCATTCACATGTGAGATGTCCTGGTCTGCAGTACATACCAATTGGATGTTCATTGAGTGAAAGTTCTTTCTGTTTCTGTACACCTGTTCACTGACTCTTGGGAGGATGATCGGTATGTGGGTGCCATCGATGGCACCTATCACATGGGGTATGTTGGCAAAGGCATAGAATTCTGACTTGATGGCAGGGAGGTCAGTACTTTGGGGAAACCTCACATAGGACTGCAGGTGTCGTACAAATGCATTTAGAAATCTTGTCAGTACCATGCTGAACATTGGCATTACACATGCCCACTGTCACTTGAAATGAACCCGTGGCCAGGAAATGGAGTGCGGAGAGCACCTGCACTTCAGTAGGGATGGCATGCTGATTATGATTTCCCAGAGTTAGTGCAGGATCCAGTAAAGCACAAAGTTCCTCAATTGTTGCACGTGTGAGTCTGTAATTGATTATTATCTGATGCTCCACCATGGTCCTCATATCCACAAGTGGTCTGTACACCAATGGTGCCCTTCCTCACCACAAGGGTGGGTACCTACGAGGGGTATCAAAAAGGTGTGATGAGCACACATACATAGGCACACATTGTCATTAATTGGGCACTGCAAATGTAATTGTAGTGACTCAACATTAACTGCTTCTTGACAGATCTACACCTCAATGAGGGAACAGTGTTTTTCATGTGTGGTATGTTACCGAATGGTCTCATGCTTACGTGCTTCATGTGGCTAGTAGGGCCTGCATTGTGCACATTTTTATTTCGAGATGCGTAGTTACTGCCAAAATGTCTGCCCACTGTAATCCAGGCCTTTTGTTGTGGAAGTGACCTCATACCGCTAGCGGCTGACGTCACAGCGTAAGGCGGTGTTTACCGCGTTCACACCGTCATTGGTTAACATGGATGCCAATGGGAATCCTGGCATATCATGATCGCCGCTGGTGGTGACGGTGCACACCGCTGCGGTACAGACGCGATTTCGTCAACTATTATTCACTTGACTCCCTGATCTCGTGCAGACAGGTACTCCACTGTGTGTACTGCTGTGGCCAGCCTCTGGTCATGGATGTGGCTCGTGTTGCAGGGGAAAGGGCCCCGACCTTCCCCCAGGAGGAACTGGAGAGGCTAGTGGACGGGGTCCTGCCCCTGCACGCAAAACTCTACAGACGGCCAGAGGTACAGGTGAGTCTAGGTGTGGGGGGCACTGTTTGGGTGTAATTGATGGTGTTGAATGGACATATGTGTGCACCTCTGAACCTGCAAGGGCCGTGGTGGATGGCATGCTGCGTGCGTATGGCCTGTAAGTCTGAGAGCACTGTCCGTCCCATAGTGGACAAATAGCCAGCTGTACCTATCTTGCAAGTGTCTGACCTCTGTGTTCCATATCTGTGTCACCCTTTTAGGTCAGCACCCACCAGAAGAGGGCACTTTGGAATGCCATTGCCAAGGAGGTGCAGACCCTGGGGGTCTACAACCGGCGGAGCACCAACTGCAGAAAGAGTTGGGAGGACCTGCGGCCCTGGGCGCATAAGATCGGTGAAGCCCAGCTGGTGAAGTCCTCCCAATGTGGAAGGGGTGCCCATCGGGCACTGACCCCCCTCATGCCACGTATCCTGGCAGTGGCGTCCCCAGACCTGGATGGGCGCTTGAAGGCTGCACAGCAGTCACAAGGGGGTGAGTGCTCATGTCACAAACTTTAGTCTGGAAGGATGTCTGTGTGTGCATTAGGGTTCATGCTGCTTAGAGGCAGGGACTCTGACTGGTGTCCATGTACATGATGGTCCCCAAAGGGTGTAGGGGTGTCTTTGTCAGGTCTCCCACACGTCGCCTCCTTAGGTAGTCCAGGGGATGGGTGTAGTGCAGTATTCTGGTCAGTAGTCAGAAGCATGGCCATGGGCATAGTGAACGGTGCACTTCTGGGTGGGTGTATGTCTGGACACTATGTACCTCCATTCAGCTAATTACAAGTGCCTCTCCTGTTTTATCTCCCCATCCCTGTTCTCTTGTGTTTGTTTTGTTCAGTAGCAACATCTGGCGAGGGAGCTGAGGCACAGGCAAGAGGGGAAGCAGTGGCCCACGGATCCTCAGATGAAGAAACATCTGACTCCAAGGGGACCAGTGTGTAGGAGGGTGAGGGGAGTTCCATGGGAAGGGAACTACCTCTGGAGGTAGGGACTCTGAGAGATCCTCCTATGGGGGCTCCCCGGCGGTGGCGGACCCTAGTGGCCACACCACTACAGTTGCATCTTCTGCCACCACCCATTCCATCACCGCCCTCCCATCTGCTCCCCACCGAGTTGCCCATGCCCGCTCACCCAGAAAGGTGGGAGTCTCCTTCACCCCAGGCACCTCCTCCCCTGCCCCAGTCAGCCCTACTGCCCTCACAGAGGAGGCTATTGACCTCCTGAGAACCATCTCTGTAGGGCAGACAATCATTGTCAATGCCATCCAGGGGCTAGCCTCAGAAGTGCAGCAGACAAATGCCTATCTGGATGTCATTCACGGTGCTGTGTCTGCCCTATAGAGATCTTTTCAGGCTCTGGCATCCTCTTGGACGGCAGCCAGTTTCCCTGGCCATTCCAACCTCCTCCAACCTGCTCTACCCCTTCCAGCACCACACTCCCTTGACTCTTCCAAAGAACACATTCAGAAACGAAGTCAGGCACATCAACACTCAAGAAGCACACTTCTAAACACAAGCACCACACCTCCCACCACAAGCATTCACACAGCCAACAGACACATGCACACACAACAACATCCACTTCCCCCAGTGTGCCCACCTGCCCACCGCCTCCCTATCTGACCCCTCTACATCCACACCCTCATGCACTGTACCTTCTGTAACTGTTGCTGCTCCTCTTACTGCACTCACCACAATAGCAGACATCCATACATGCTGCCCATACACCACACCTGCACTCACCACGGCTACTGTAGTTGACACATGCAGCACACTCACCAGACTTGCAGACACCCACACAACATACAGCCACACTAGCTGCCTGTCTTCTCCCACTGTGTCCACCCTCCCTCCTCCAAAAACACACACATGCACCAAGACACCCACCCATCACACATCCACCATACCACAACATACTGTCCAGTCACCTGCACCCACTACACGCACCCCTACACCACATACATCCACTGCCTCTGCCTCCACTCCCACGCCCTCATCCAGGACCATCCCATTTGCTCCCAAAAAACGTTTCCTCTCCTGTGCTGACCTCTTCCAACCCACTGGCCCATCCCGTCTAGTCCCTAAGCGTGTTCACCGCCTTGCCCTTTCCACTCCTTCCACCTCAGAGCCCACCCCTGTCTACCCTTCACATTCCCATGCCCCTTTCCCAGAGAAAAAAAAGGTCTGGGCAGAGCCAAGTCCATCTGGCTCCTCCCGCTCAAAACACCCCCCCACCTTCAAAGGACAAGCCTGCACCCCCTCCACCTTCCAAACGAAAGTCCAAGACCCACCCCTGTCGCAAATCCCAACCCCCACAACCCCTGCCCCGCTCCGTGAGGTGCCTGGATGCCCCTTTGTTGCCCCATTAGGTGGAGTGTCGTGCACTTTTGGAAGTCAGGTTGGGTCTGTGTGGCCCATGGCACTTGTAGCAGTACGGACTGGCCATTGGCCCTGTTTGAAGTAGTTGGCTCTGTGAGCTTAAATAAAATATTTCTTTGTGGCCTGTATTTTGGCGGCACACTGTTGAACCCTGGTCTTTCTTTTCATTGATGATGGGTGTGGGGCATTTGTATGTACTATGGTCAAGTTGGATTTGTCTTGTTTCGGTTAAGTCCCTCTTGCTGTGGGGCGTATGGGTTGTGCTGCTGGGAACGGTTGGGGGGTTTTGCCTGATGGGTGGAGTGATTGGTTATGTAACTTTGCCCTTTCTTTCCTTGTGTCGTAGGTTGCGGTATTTACCGTTGTCATCTTCGTCGGATGTCTTGGTCGTGGAGGTATATGGCAAGGAGCAGGGCTGGCATGATCTGCAGCTCTCTATCTATGTCTGCTTCGGCGCGTTGTGAGGGCCTCCTGTGAGTGTTTCATTGGATTTGGTTAATTTCTGCCTGGCTTTGCCTGGCGGGGGTCCCTGCCCTGGAACTGGTGGCAGACTTGTGCTTCATTATTTGGTGGGGAGGTTGGGCCTTTCTGTTGGCCTGTGGGCGGACTCTGCCATCATCGTCAGCACTCCTCTACTGGCAGTGGGTGGTTTTCTGGATGCCTGTGTTTCGTTTTGTTCAATTTTTGGCGGTCTGGACAACTTCTCTGTTGGCGGTTTTTACCACCACCACCGGTGGCGCAGTACAGACCGGCGTGTTCATAATGAGGGCCTATGTTCTAATTATAACTGCCTACTGGTAGGTTATATATATCTATATATATATATATATATATATATATATATATATATATATATATATATAAATAACGTTAATAAATAAATCGCAATGTCTTTGCCAACAACGCGGCAGACTGCGATGGGGGCGCAACCCCCAATAATTCAAAGAACAAACATCCAAACACTCGGGGACCGAGTGAACTCAACCCGGGCGTAAAAAGATGAGTCTCCGTCACACAAGATAGCTGAAATTAGGAGTTAATAGGCGTGGTAACCCAGCGCGTTTCAGAAACAGAGTTTCGTTGATCACGGGTAACAGACCCATTTACTTCATCATTTAAATACATCGAGTGCAAAGTGCAAAAAACATTCAATAACATCAAAGACGGACTAAGGCATAAAATCCCCAAGTAAATCCTGAAACATGTCAGCCATCTTAAAGTGACTAAAACAAATGAATAAATAACTGGAGACCCCAACCCTGTTATATTGAAAAGCATTAATGATATGCATCAAATCTTTTAACTAACATCTTTATAGTAAAATATTATATTTATATAACAGCATGAAAGTCCACTAAATATGTCATCAAAACCATAAGATCTAAGCAATGTCAAATACATAACTATAAATATAAAGCATGACAAAATCTAGTCATATGCATTATAAAAACTTCTACACATCTCTTAAATATCGCCTAAGAATGGAATACCCACAAAAACGGTACTGATGACAACAGTGTTATTGCAAAGTTTTATCACCCCAAATGGTGACTGATGTTTTTCAAAGATGTATATCTTTATAATTATAACAGGATTTAAAATACAATAAATATATATAAATACATATAAAAGGATATAATAGCTCCTTTGCATTGTCGAACATAGGACTGAACACTCTTAATCTTCAATATTTAATACATCCCTATTAGGTCCACCTAAAAAAAGTGAAGAAATATAAAAATACAATTAAAATAAAATTACACTACAAATACTGTACACTACAAAGATTTTAAAAGAAGCAGCATTAAACAATGTAAAGAGACACACTGTTAAAGGCCCTTAGTCACCTATATGTATTGACAATTCTTCGTCCATGTTGAGACCTACAGGTTGGAAAGTATTCATACCTATTATTAATCTAGATTCCAATCTCCTCAATTCCAGTACTCTATTTCCACCTCTCTCCCTTATTGAGACTTGATCTAATACAACACTTTTTAACAGATCAGCCCTTTGGCTATGAAAGTCCCTAAAGTGTCTAGCAACTGGGTAACTTTTGTCCATATGGCCAATGGTCCTCATATGCTCCAAAACTTGTTTTTTGGCTGGATAAGGAGTACTGCCAATATATAAAATTTGTTTCAAGGACAAATTAAAGTATAAACACAATGGTCTGACGTACATGACAAATGTTTTCGAATTACAAAAGGAGTAGAGATGATGGGAAATTCAATTTTCTTAGTATTAGCACTAGGTCTGCAAGCCTTACATCTGCAGCAGACAAAGAATCTCTGAACAGGGTTCTTAACATGGGGTTGTGGTATTAAGCACTTACAAAGCAAATCATTCAAAGATGCATTTCTCCTAAAGGTGCAACGAGGAGACTCATCTAATGTTTTAGAAAAGGTTTCATCTGTCTTCAAAACAGGCCAGTATTTTATAAATATTTTTCTTATCTCATTACTACCACTGCTATATGTAGTAATGAATCTAATTGGTTGTTGCTGTTGTAAACTCAAATTGTTCTTTTTTCTCAACAGATTAGGCCTACTGATGTGGGAAACCCTAGCAACTGCTCTGTCAATGACACACCTCTTATAACCTATTTGAAGGAATCTTTCAGTCATAACTCCAACTTCACAAAGAAAAGCAGCATCAGAGCTACAATTATGCCAAGCCCGTAATAATTCACCATACGGGATACTTCGTATTACATTTTTAGGCTGCCTGCTGCTCGCATGGAGTAAACTGTTTCCTGTAGTCTCCTTACAATATAAAATACTGGTCAATTTATTGTCTTCTTTACTAATCCGAACATCCAAAAAATCAATGGAATTGGAGTCAATCCGGCTTGAAAATTTCAACTTCAATTAATTATCTTTTAAAATGTCCACAAACGTATGAGCTGTATCGATATCACCTTGCCAGATAAAACAAATATCATCAATAAATCTAACCCAAAGAATCACATGGGTCTCAAACAAATCAACGTTACCAACTATTTGTTCCTCCCACCAACCTAAAAAAAGGCCCACATAACTGGGAGCAAAGCAAATTCCCATCGCCGTCCCATATTTTTGCCTATAAATGGCTTTGTCAAAGATTACAAAATTTTTCGTAAAATATATCAAAATCATGTCTAACAGCATTTCAGCATGGAGGAGATGGGATAAAGATCTAGCTCTCAAAAAATTCCTAACAGCCGTAACTCCCAAATCATGGGGAATACAGGTTTTGAGGCTATTGACATCGAGACACATGAATAGAAAATTCTCCTCCCAAGGAATCTCATTGATAATTCGCAAAAAATCTGTGGTATCCCTAATGTATGAAGGAAGCGATATAACAATAGGTTGCAAAAAGAAGTCAACATATTTAGAAGTATTTTCCTAAAGACTGCCATTACAGGAGACAATGGGTCGACCCAGAGGGTTAGTTGGATGTTTATGTAATTTAGGAAGAAAATACATAGGAGAAATTCTCGCTCTTTCCAAGCATATTTAATCAAAATGTGAAGCATGTTGACAATAAATATTACATTTCATTCAGAAAATAGTGTCCAGAACAATAAAAAACAGCCGTGGGACCTTCCATGGGAGTTCTTACAAGGGGACAAATGACAACAAAATGGACCAAAAATTAACTGTAGTGGATCTTTCTGACATTGAACTCACGAAGTCTGAAGATCAGGTATTATCTTTGGGATTATCATTTTGCCCTACATCTAATTTTAATTATACTCAAAGTAGGATTGATTCATTCGATTTTGTGAGGAAGTTGAAGCTGTTGAAATGGTATGCTATAAAACCTAAAATCGATCAAGGTATCAGTGTCATTAAACCATCGAGTTTATTGATTAATGATGTAGAAATGTTACATACTTTGTTTCAGCTAGATAGTGAAACTACCTTTGAACACGACCCATTCATCAATTTAGAGGATATTGGCACTGATGTTGATCTGAGTTGCCCTAGTGGATTTAAACCTAAATCGTTGTTCCTTCCTCCCATTACCAATGATGCTTTAAATGTGTTTGAAAAAGGTGTCATTAAAGAAATTAATATGCTGAGACACAGAAAAATCATGAGATGGGACAATTTGGATCCCGACATTAGCAAAACAAAAGGATGATGGACGGAGTGCTGACAATGCAAACACTCACCCCCAGTCACAGATCTGGGTTTAATCCATCGTTTTTTTGCTGCCCATGCCATTCCAGTTTAGACCCAGCCATATGCAAATCAGTCTTGACCCTGTTCCCTATGGGAACAGTCCAGCCCGAACTGCCAGGCTAGGTCTTCCCTGGACTGGAAACAAGCATCCTGGGTCCGGTTTTGGGGTTTCACCCCTCATCAGCCAGGCTAGCTTGAATCCAGTGGCATGGGAAGCACGGGACTCACGTCTGGGCATACCCTTCCCACTCAGAGCGACATTAGCAAAACAAAAGGATGATGGACGGAGTGCTGACAATGCAAACACTCACCCGCAGTCACAGATCTGGGTTTAATCCATCGTTTTTTTGCTGCCTATGCCATTCCAGTTTAGACCCAGCCATATGCAAATCAGTCTTGACCCTGTTCCCTATGGGAACAGTCCAGCCCGAACTGCCAGGCTAGGTCTTCCCTGGACTGGAAACAAGCATCCTGGGACCGGTTTCGGGGTTTCACCCCTCATCAGCCAGGCTAGCTTGAATCCAGTGGCATGGGAAGCACGGGACCCACGTCTGGGCATACCCTTCCCACTCAGAGCGACATTAGCAAAACAAAATGATTATGGACGGAGTGCTGACAATGCAAACACTCACCCCCAGTCACAGATCTGGGTTTAATCCATCGTTTTTTTGCTGCCCATGCCATTCCAGTTTAGACCCAGCCATATGCAAATCAGTCTTGACCCTGTTCCCTATGGGAACAGTCCAGCCCGAACTGCCAGGCTAGGTCTTCCATGGACTGGAAACAAGCATCCTGGGACCGGTTTCGGGGTTTCACCCCTCATCAGCCAGGCTAGCTTGAATCCAGTGCCATGGGAAGCACGGGACCCACGTCTGGGCATACCCTTCCCACTCAGAGCGACATTAGCAAAACAAAAGGATGATGGACGGACTGCTGACAATGCAAACACTCACCCCCAGTCACAGATCTGGGTTTAATCCATCGTTTTTTAGCTGCCCATGCCATTCCAGTTTAGACCCAGCCATATGCAAATCAGTCTTGACCCTGTTCCCTATGGGAACAGTCCAGCCCGAACTGCCAGGCTAGGTCTTCCCTGGACTGGAAACAAGCATCCTGGGACCGGTTTCGGGGTTTCACCCCTCATCAGCCAGGCTAGCTTGAATCCAGTGGCATGGGAAGCATGGGACCCACGTCTGGGCATACCCTTCCCACTCAGAGCGACATTAGCAAAACAAAAGGATGATGGACGGAGTGCTGACAATCCAAACACTCACCCCCAGTCACAGATCTGGGTTTAATCCATCGTTTTTTTGCTGCCCATGCCATTCCAGTTTAGACCCAGCCATATGCAAATCAGTCTTGACCCTGTTCCCTATGGGAACAGTCCAGCCCGAACTGCCAGGCTAGGTCTTCCCTGGACTGGAAACAAGCATCCTAGGACCGGTTTCGGGGATTCACCCCTCATCAGCCAGGCTAGCTTGAATCCAGTGGCATGGGAAGCACAGGACCCGCGTCTGGGCATACCCTTCCCACTCAGAGCGACATTAGCAAAACAAAAGGATGATGGGCGGAGTGCTGACAATGCAAACACTCACCCCCAGTCACAGATCTGGGTTTAATCCATCGTTTTTTTGCTGCCCATGCCATTCCAGTTTAGACCCAGCCATATGCAAATCAGTCTTGTCCCTGTTCCCTATGGGAACAGTCCAGCCCGAACTGCCAGGCTAGGTCTTCCCTGGACTGGAAACAAGCATCCTGGGACCGGTTTCGGGGTTTCACCCCTCATCAGCCAGGCTAGCTTGAATCCAGTGGCATGGGAAGCACGGGACCCACGTCTGGGCATACCCTTCCCACTCAGAGCGACATTAGCAAAACAAGACATAGAAAACCACAAAATCTCTTCAGAATAGCACTAATATAGTGATTAAGAAATCAGATAAGGGAGGTAATGTGGTAATTTTGCTAATTACTCAATATCAGAATGAAGGACTGAGACAGCTTAATGATGCTAGCAGCTATGAGAGATCTAATGGTCATTAGGGCCAACCAAATGTACTGGATGAGACTGGAAGAATGGAGGGATAGGGGATTGCTGGAATTAGAAGAATACCAATTTTTGAGGATTGATTTCCCTAGGTTGCCAGCTATGTATTTTCTTCCTAAATTACATAAACATCCAACTAACCCTCCTGGTCAACCAATTGTCTCCTCAAATGGAAGTCTTTTGGAAAATACTTCTAAATATGTTGACTTCTTATTGCAACCTTTTGTTATATCGCTTCCTTCATTCATTAGGTATACTACTGATTTTTGTGAATTATCAATGAGATTCCTTGGGAGGAGAATTTTCTATTCATGTGTCTCGATGTCAATAGCCTCTAGACTTGTATTCCCCATGATTTTGGAGTTACGGCTGTTAGGCATTTTTGAGAGCTATGTCTTTATCCCATCTCCTCCATGCTGAAATGCTGTTAGACATGATTTTGATATGGCTTACAAATAATTTTTTCATCTTTGATAAAGCCATTTATAGGCAAAAACAAGGGACGGCGATGAGAACTTGCTTTGCTCCCAGTTATGCGGCCCTTTTTTTAGTTTGGTGGGAGGAACAAATAGTTGGTAACATTGATTTGTTTGAGACCCATGTGATTCTTTGGGTTAGATTTATTGATGATATTATCTGTATCTGGCATGGTGATATTGATACATCTCATAAGTTTGTGGACATTTTAAATGATAATTCATTGAATTTGAAATTTTCAAGCCGGATTGACTCCAATTCCATTGATTTTTTGGATGTTCGGATTAGTAAAGAAGATAATAAATTGACCAGTATTTTATATTGTAAGGAGACTGCAGGCAACAGTTTACTCCATGCGAGCAGCAGCCATCCTAAAAATGTAATACAAATTCTCCTGTATGGTGAATTATTATGGGCTCAGCGTAATTGTAGCTCTGATGCTGCTTTTCTTTGTGAAGTTGGAGTTATGACTGAAAGATTCCTTCAAATAGTTTATAAGAGGTGTGTCATTGACAGAGCTATTGCTAGGGTTTCCCAGATCAGTAGGCCTAATCTATTGATAAAAAAGAACAATTTGAGTTTACAACAGCAACAACTGATTAGATTCATTACTACATATAGCAGTGGTAGTAATGAGATAAGAAAAATATTTATAAAATACTGGCCTGTTTTGAAGACAGATGAAACCTTTTCTAAAACATTAGATGAGTCTCCTCGTTTCACCTTTAGGAGAAATGCGTCTTTGAATGATTCACTTTGGAAGTGCTTAATACCACAACCCCAAGTTAAGAACCCTGTTCACGGATTCTTTGTCTGCGGCAGATGTAAAGCTTGCAGACATAGGGGGTCATCACGACCTCGGCGGTCTTCCTAGAAGACCGCTGAGGTCGCGGGAGACAGAATACCGCCATTGCCAGCAGTATTCCTGCCTCCCTATTATGACATTTCCGCTGGGCCAGCGGACGGTAACAGTGTTACCGTCCGCTGGCCCAGCAGAAATGTCACATCAACATTGCTGCCGGCTCGTAATGGAGCCGGCGGCAATGCTGATGTGCAGCGGGTAAAGTAGCACCCGTCGCGCATTTCACTGCCTGAAATTCGGGCAGTGAAATGTGCGACGGGGCTATGTCTGGGGGCCCCTGCATTGCCCATGCCAAGTGCATGGGCAGTGCAGGGGTCCCCAGGGGCACACCAAGTCCCCTTACAGCCAGCCTTTCAATGGCGGTGTTTACCGCCACGGACAGGCTGGCGGCACCGCTGCCCTGGGGATTATGACCACCAGGCGGAGACCTGGTGGTAAAGTGGAGGGGCCGGCGGTATGGCCGTGGCTTTTGCGCCACGGTCATAATAGCTGGCGGGATACCGCCAGCCTGTTGGCGGTGTTCCCGCCACCTTTCCGCCGACCGCCAGGGTCAAAATGACCCCCATAGTGCCAATGCTAAGAAAATTGAATTTCCCACCATCTCTACTCCTTTTGGAATTCGAAAACATGTGTCATGTATGTCAGACCATTGTGTTTATAGTTAAATTTGTTCTTGTTACAAATTTTATATAGGCAGTACTACTTATCCGGCCAAAAAACGAGTTTTGGAGCATATGTCGGCCATTGGCCATATGGACAAAAGTTACCCAGTTGCTAGACAGACACTTTAGGGACTTTCATAGCCAAAGGGCTGATCTGTTAAAAAGTGTTGTATTATATCAAGTCTCAATAAGGGAGAGAGGTGGAAATAGAGTACTGGAATTGAGGAGATTGGAATCTAGATTAATAATAGGTATGAATACTTTGCAACCTGTAGGTCTCAACATGGACGTAGAATTGTCAATAAATATAGGTGACTAAGGGCCTTTAACAGTGTGTCTCTTTACATTGTTTAATGCTGCTTCTTTTAAAATCTTTGTAGTGTACAGTATTTGTAATGTAATTTTATTTTAATTGTATTTTTATATTTCTTCATTTTTTTTAGGTGGACCTAATAGGGATGTATTAAATATTGAAGATTAAGAGTGTTCAGTCCTATGTTCGACAATGCAAAGGAGCTATTATATCCTTTTATATATATTTATATATATTTCTTGTACTTTAAATCCTGTTTTAATTATAAAGATATACATCTTTGAAAAACATCAGTCACCATTTGGGGTGTTGAAACTTTCCAATAACACTGTTGTCGTCAATTACGTTTTTGTGGGTATTCCATTCTTAGGCGATATATAGGAGATGTGTAGAAGTTTTTATAATTCATATGACTAGATTTTGTCATGCTTTATATTTATAGTTATGTATTTGCCATTGCTTCATTTTCTCTCTATTTTTCTTAGGACTGGGTATGTGTATATATATATATATATATATATATATATATACATTTTTTCTAAAATAGATCTTATGGTTTTGATGACATATTTAGTCGACTTTCATGCTTAGTTATATAAATATAATATTTTACTATAAGGATGTTAGTTACAAGATTTGATGCACATCAATGCTTTTCAATAGAACAGGGTTGGTGTCTTCAGTTATTTATTCATTTGTTTTAGTCACTTTAAGATGGCCGACATGTGTCAGGATTTACTTGGGGATTTTGTGCCTTAGTCCGTCTTTGATGTTATTGAATGTTTTTTGCACTTTGCACTCAATGTATTTAAATGATTAAGTAAATGGGTCTGTTACCCATGATCGAGGAAACTCTGTTTCCGAAACGCGCTGGGTTACCATGCCTATTAAATCCTAATTTCAGCAATCCTGTGTGACTAAGTCTCATCTTTTCACGTCCGGGGCGAGTTCACTCGGTCCCTGAGTGTTCGGATGTTTGTTCTTTGAATATATATATATATATATAAATATATATATATATATATATATATATAGATATATATAGATATATATATATTTACTTTCACTTAAAACAAGGACTTTATAGTTAGGTTGTGAATTTACATACACAAAACCATAGAATTCAACAGTTATAGTTACCGTTATTTCAAGAAACTATAACTAGCGCCTTAAAGTAACTATAACTTGTGCCCCTGCCATCAGTGTTTTAGTGTGTGCAACATTGTGTGCGTGGGTCTGAGAGTGGGTGCATGAGGGTGTCAGTGGGTTTGTGAGTGGGTGTGTGCTAGTCTGAGTGGGTTTGTGAGTGGGTGCATGAGGGTCAGACTGGGGATGTGAGTGGGTCACAAAGCTCTGATTGTGTCTGTGAATGTGTGCATGAGTGTGTGACTGGGACTGTGAGTTGGTGCATAAGTGTCTGAGTAGGTGTGTGAGTGGGAGAAATTGATTGCAAGTGAGACAGAGAGAGAAAGAAAGTGAGAGGGAGAGAGAGCATTTTTTAGACTTTGATGTATGATATACTTATAATGAGAAATTTCTGTATAATTTAAAATAACAAATGTATCTGTCATTTTTAAAAATGTAAATAATTTGTCCATTTAAAAGAAAGAGGGAAGGTCTGCTATTGCTTGCTTTTAATTTTTTTTATTTGACTTTTTATGCCTTTATGGGCTATCTGAAACCGCGAGTGAGCCCTCAAGGGATCCCCCACAGTCCATACATGTTTTTTTATTTATATGTATTTTGTTAATTTTTCAGAAGGACCTTTACAGGCTATCTGGCACTGTGTGGTAAGCCTCAAGGCTTACCTCACTTGCCAAAGCTCCTTGCTTGTTCCCTGCAGGTGATTTGGGGACAGAGATGAAAGCTTCGCTTTTTGACAGCAGGACCTGTTTGACAGGTCCCACTGTCAAAAACCAAAGTGTTTGCTGTTGTTTGGTTGCAGCTGCACTGCAAACACCTATGTCCTGGGTGTTGGCACCCTAGGACACAGCAGGAGCCGGCCCTTAGGGGTGGCAGTCCCCAGGTCCATCAGTGGCTCCATGAGGGGGGCTCCCTCCAACATGTTAGAAGCCCTGGAGAGCTGGTAAACCCAGGGGCTTCAGGATACCAAAAAGACCCCCTTTCTTTTTTTAACTATTTGCTCTGGGGAGGTGGTGATCCCCGTGGCAGTGGGAGGGCTTGTGGTCCCCCTGCATATTATAGTTACTTATAGTTAGGACCTAGTTTATATAGAAAGAGTGTATTTATACTTACCCATATCTTTGGTGCCACTTGACTAATCTTCACAAAGCTTTCCATAAAATATTGCCAATCATGTCAGCTGCTGTCTGGAAAGTTTTAGAGTGATCCATCCAATGGGGCCGACAAAAAGGGCGGGGGTCCAAAACATGTTTTTCCCATTCATATTTCCATAGGCATTTTGAACAGTGATAACACTGAAACTACTAGACGTATTTACACCAAATTTCACAGAAAGGTAGGTCCTGGTCTAGGAAGGGATCTTTTTCACTTTAGTGTAATTCCATTAAATCGTTATTGAGAAATTAAGGGGAAAACAATTTTGTATATATAGGGACACAAAGGATTCACAACCCCTGCAGATCTTCTGCTGAGATATGATTGTCTGAGAACATTTCAGCAACAGAAGCTGTTGAAGTGTTGTCAGCCATCTTGGGACTCAGCTGAAGCTGAATCCCAGAAAAAAAAGTAAAAAATAAAAAAAGGGGCTAAAAAGCATTTTTTCTTGATTTTACAGACAGAGTCGCAGTGGATCCACGGTAAATTTTTTAAAAATGAAGCACAAGCTCCATTGCTTCGTTATTATAAAGCCCCCAGGTGGGCCAAGTCCAAGTGGCATTTGGTTGATTGCAGAGGGGCTTCCTGGCCACCTCTACCTGCCACAGTGGCCACCACCTCCCCAGGGCTTATGATAAATATGTGGGGGCCGCGTGTCCCTCCACTGCCCAGGGGATCACCACATCCTCAGGGCTGTAATTGAAAATGTGGTGGCCATGCCCCCGATGTCCCAGGGGCCACAACCTCCCCTAGGACATCACTAAATCTTATGCAGGGGAGGGCACAAGCCCCCCGCTGCCTGAGGGATCCCCACCTCCCCAGGGCATGCGTAATTGTAATGCTGGGGGCGCACCCACCTACTGCCCTGGGGATCACCACCCACCCTTGCAACACTGCTGTTTGCAATGGCTTGGCTGCTGCTCTCCGGCTGTAGCCAAACCACAGCAAACACTTTTTTTGTCAAGCAGGTCCCCCTCTCAAAATCCAAAGCTTTTATCTCTGTCCCCTGCTTGCATGCAGGGAACAGAGATGAAATACTTCAGCAAGATGGGGGCTGCGGGCATTTTGTAACTTAAAATAAAATCAATGAATTAATATGAAGGGACTGAGGTGGAGCCCTTGAGGACTCCTCTGCGGACCCTGAAAGCCCATAAAAGGCAAACAAAAAAATAGAAAAAAAATAAAGCTTTTAGCTCAATGTGTATGTTGCAGACCTTCACATTGAGCCCTCGGCATTCAAGTCCAGCCGGTCATGCTTGCCTCTATTCTTTTTTAAAGTACAAATTATTTTAATTTTTAAAAAGATAGATCCATTTTATTTTGAATTTTACAGAAAAATCAAATTCTAAGTATATCCTGCATCCAAGTCTAAAAACTCTTTATCAATCAATCAATCAATCAATCACTGCATTTGTAAAGCGTGCTACATACCCGCGAGGGTCTCATGGCACTGGGGAGGGGGGGTGCTACTGGTCGAAGAGCCAGGTCTTGAGGAGTCTTCTGAAGGCCAGCAGGTCCTGGGTCTGTCGTAGGATGGTGGGGAGAGTGTTCCAGTTCTTGGCGGCAAGGTAGGAGAAGGATCTGCCTCCGCCAGTGGTTTTTCGGATGCGGGGGACTGTGGCGAGGTTGGCTGAGCGGAGGCTTCGGGTGGGGGTGTGGAAGCTGAGTCGGTTGTTGAGGTAGGTTTGTCCGGTGTTGTGCAGTGCTTTGTGTGCGTGGATCAGGAGCTTGAAGGTGATCCTTTTGTTGACAGGGAGTCAGTGCAGGCCTCTCAGGTGGAGTGTGATGTGGCTGCGGCAGGGGACATCGAGGATGAGTCAGGCCGAGGCGTTCTGGATGCCTTGGAGTCGTCTCAGGAGCTTGTTTGTAATTCCTGAGTAGAGGGCGTTCCCGTAGTCAAGTCTGTTGGTGATGAGGGCCTGGGTAACGGTTTTTCTCGTGTCGAGAGGGATCCATTTGAAGATCCTGCGGAGCATACGGAGGGTGTTGAAGCTGGACGCGGAGGCGGCGTTGACTTGCCTGGTCATGGAGAGAGTGGAGTCGAGGATGACCCCCAGGTTGCATGCATGGTCCATGGGTTCCGGGGCTGTGCCTAGTGACGTGGGCCACCAAGAGTCATCCCAGGCTGATGGGGTGGGTCCGAGAATGAGGACCTCCGTCTTGTCTGAGTTCAGCTTCAGTCTGCTGTCCTTCATCCAGTCGGCTACGGCCTTCATTCCTCGGTGGAGGTTAGCTTTGGCGGTGTGGGGATCTTCAGTGAGGGATATGATCAGCTGGGTGTCGTCGGCGTAGGAGATGATGTTGAGGTTGTGTTGTCGTGCGACGTGGGCGAAGGGGGCCATGTAAATATTGAACAGTGTCGGGCGGAGGGAGGATCCCTGTGGGATGCCGCAGATGATCTTGGTGTTTTTGGAGCAGAGGGATGGGAGGCGGACGCGCTGGGTTCTGCCGGAGAGGAAGGATGTGGTCCAGGCCAGGGCCTTCTCTTGGATACCGATAACATGGAGGCGTGCTGATAGGGTGCGGTGGCAGACCGTGTCAAAGGCTGCTGATAGGTCCAGTAGGATGAGGACAGCTGTTTCTCCTTTGTCCATCAGGGTCCGGATGTCATCAGTGGCGGCGATGAGGGCGGTCTCAGTGCTGTGGTTACTGTGAAAACCGGATTGGGAAGGGCCCAGGATGTTGTTGACTTCGAGGTAGCGGGTCAGCTGTTGCCGGGAAAGGGAGCAGGGAGATGGGCCGGAAGTTCTTGAGGTCCTTGGGGTCCGCCTTGGGCTTCTTCAGAAGGGCGTTGATCTCGGCTTGCTTCCAGCTTCTGGGAAGGTTGCTGTCTCGAAGGAACAGTTGATTGTTTTCCAGAGGTGGGGCGTGATGGCTGCGCTGGCTTTGTTGAAGACGTGGTGAGGGCAGGGGTCCGATGGGGATCTGGAGTGGATGGAGTTCATGGTTTTGATGGTGTCTTCGTCGCTGACGCTGGACCAGGCGGTCAGGCGACTGGTGCGAGTGGTAGTCGCAGGGGTGGTGGACTCAGTGGTGGGTGCGGGAGGGTTGGGGTTGAAGCTGTCGTGGATGTCGGTGATCTTGCGTTGGAGAAAGGTGGCCAGGGAGTCGCACAGGTCTTGAGAAGGCGGGATGTCGTTGGTGATGGAGCTGGGGTTGGAGAGTTCTTTCACGATGCTGAAGAGCTCTTTGGTGTTGTGTGCGTTGTTGTCTAGGTGGTCCTTGAAGGCGGTCTTCTTGGCGGTCCTGATGAGTTGGTGATGTCTGCGGGTGGCGCTCTTAAGGGTTGTGTGGTTGTCTGGTGTTCGGTTGTGGAGCCATTTCTTCTCCAGCTTCCGACAGGTGTGCTTGGAGATCCGGAGGTCCTCAGTGAACCAGGCGGCTTTCTTGTTGGTGTGGTTGGTTGTAAAGGTCTTGAGAGGGGCGAGGGTGTTGGCGCAGTCGTTAATCCATTGTGTGAGGTTGGTCGCGGCGGTGGGGTTGGTGGGAGATCTCAGGGGGAGGGCGGTAGTCGGTTGGTCCTCGGTGACCTTGCCCCAGCAGCGGCGTGGTAGCTGTTGGGTGCGGTGGTGTGTGGTGGGTTTTCTGAAGGTGAAGTGGACGCATCTGTGGTCGGTCCAGTGTGGTTCGGTGGTGTGGTTGAAGGAGACGTGGGGACTTGCGGAGAAGATGGGGTCGAACGTGTGTCCAGCGGTGTGAGTGGGTGTTGTTACGAGCTGTTTGAGTCTGAGGTTGGCGAGGTTGTCGATCAGGGCGGTGGAGTTGGCGTCGTTGTTGTTCTTGAGGTGGAAGTTCAGGTCCCCGAGGAGGATGTAGTCCGTGGAAGCGAGGGCGTGGGTGCTGATGAGGTCGGCGATGGTGTCACTGAACTGTGGGCGGGGTCCGGGAGGTCTGTAGATGAGAGTTCCTCTGAGGGTGGTGTTGGGGTCGGTGTGGATCTGGAAATGCATGTGCTTGGCGGTGGTGAGGTTGTCATCGGTGTTCGTTGAGATTTTGATGGAGTCTTTGTCGATGATGGCGATTCATCCTCCCACTCCGTTGGTGCGGTCTCTGCGGGAGATCTTGTAGCCCTGTGGGATGGCTATGGCGATGTCTGGTGCTGAGGTGGCGTTCAGCCAGGTCTCCGTCAGGAAGGCTACGTCAGGGGCGGTGGAGTCTAGGAGGTCCCAAAGTTTGATGGCGTGATTGCGAGCGAGGCGGGTGTTGAGGAGGATGCAGCGGAGGTGGTTGGGTTCTCTGGCTGGTGGTGTGGAGGGTTTGATGCTGGTGAATCTGCAGTTCCGGCAGGTGAAAGGCCCCTGGGTGGGTTTCGGGGTGGCCGGGTAGCAGGGGTGGTCTCGTCTGGTGTTGAGTGCCTGGAGGGTGCTTGCGTCGTAGTGCAGTCTGGCGTTGCGGGGGTGCGGGTTCCAGGGGTTCTGGTGCTGGGTGCGGTCCAGGCGCAGACGGGCACAGACGGGCTTGCTTTAGGTGCGCCATTGGCGCGCCCGCTTCGCGGCCTCCATATGAGGGCAGAGGGAGGGAGGAGCAGCTGGGAGGTGGGAGCAGGGCGGCCAATGGGAGTGAAGGGGGCGGGGCAGCAGGAGCTCAGCAGCAAGGGAAAAACCTGGGGAAAAACCCGTGGGACTCTCCCTCTTACTTTCTCTCTCCTTCTATCAATTTCGCCCACTCACACACCCACTGAGACACTTATGCACCAACTCACAGACCCACTCAGACACTCATGCACCCACTCACAGATCCACTCAGAGCCTCGTGCACTCACTCACAGCCACACGCCCACACGGACGAACCCACTAAAACAATGATGTTCACAGTTTCACACCCAGACAGACACCCCCACATACACTTTCACACCCAGACACATCCTCTCAGACCCATTCTGACACCCAGACAGGTCGTGGCCAAATTCCATCATGCGTGACCAAAGGGCCATGCACAGCATGGGGTTGGGTGGTTAGGGGGGTCGGCTGTATGGTCTAGTTGCAGGTCAGGTTTTGTGTTCAACCTCCGCTGCACATGGCCGAAGGCAGTGCATGGTGCAAGGTTGGGTGCTTATAGGGGATTGGCCTCAGGGCCTGGCAGAAGGCCCTGTGCAGTGGTGTTTAAATTCACATATAGGCTTTCATTATGAAAAATTGAGAAAGCCTGGCGTCAAGAACCCTCAATGAGCAACTTCTCCGCCCTCAAAACAGCCATGCGCAAACACCACCAACTCATCCGGACCACCAAATGGTCCTTCTACAAAGAATGCACAGACAACATTACACACAACAGCAAGGAACTCCTTGCCATCATCAAACGTAAAAAACTTTGCACTTGTATAGCGCACTACTCACGTGTTAGGGTCTCAAGGCACTGTACGCACACTGCTGTGGAACCCCTCCTGGATTTTGGCTCTGAGGTACCCACTCCTGGGCAACCAAGCACTGTTGAGGAGATTAAGTAAGCTATTGCCCAGAGTGGGACCCATTAATTAGATTAGGCATCCGGGCAAGAATTATCTGGCCAAAGGGAATTGAGCCCAAGACCCACTGATGCGGGAGTTGAACCCTGGTCCCGAGCCAGATCTCTGCACCAGGGTCTGCTGCTCTAACCATTGTGCCACACTTCGCCACTGCTCAATGAACTCATCAAACCCATATCCTGCACCATCGACCCTCCACACTCCCAAGACATCTGCAACTCCCTCTCCAACTACTTCCACCACAATATCGCAGACATACACAACAAATTCACATCATCAGCACCCATCATCACCACCACCGATACAACCAACACCACAACACCCTGCCGCACCAACCTACTGAACACCTGGACCCCCACCAACGACGAAGAAATCGGCAAAACCATGAACTCTATCCACTCAGGCTCCCCAACAGACCCTTGCTCCCACCACATTTTCAACAAGGCCAGCCAAATCATCGCTCCCCAGCTCCATACCGTCATCAACAGTTCCTTTGACACCGCAACCTTCCTAGATAATTGGAAGCACGCCAAAGTCAACGATCTTCTCAAAAAACCCAAAGCAGACCCTGAAGACCTCACAAACTACCGACCCGTTTCTCTTCTCCCCTTCCCCACAAAGGTCGCTGAGAAGATAGTAAACGTACAACTGTCTAGCTTCCTAGAAGAGAACAACATACTTGACACCTCCAATCTGGATTCCGCAAGAACCACAGCACTGAGACCACCCTCATCACCTGCACAGACGACTTCAGGACCAGAGTGGACAAGGGCGAGACAGTTGCCCTCATCCTCCTAGACCTCTCTGCAGCTTTTGACACTGTATGCCACCAAACGCTCCGCGCTCGCCTTTTCAATGCTGGAATTCGCCACAAGGCCGTGGACTGGCTCACCTCCTTCCTCTCGGAAAGAACCCAAAGAGTTCACCTCCCTCCTTTCTGGTCTACAGCTACCAAGATCATTTGTGGGGTCCCCCAAGGATCCTCCCTCAGCCCCACCCTCTTCAACATCTAGATGACTCCTCTCACCAACATCCTCCGCCCCTACGGCATCACCATCTTTTCATTCGCTGACGACACCCAGCTCATCATCTCCCTCACTAGGAACCCAGCCACCGTCAAGAAGAACCTGCACGCTGGACTCCTCTACACCACCCTCGGACCACCCCCAGCACCCACCACCCACACACGCAACCTTGGCATCATACTGGACTCATCTCTCTCCATGACCCAGCAAATCAATGCCATATCATCCTCCTGCTTCAACACCCTTCGCATGCTATGCAAGACTTTCAAATGGATCCCTTTAGAAACAAGAAAACAGTCACCCACACCCTCATAAGCAGCAGACTGGACTAGGGCAATACCCTCTATGCAGGGATCACAGCCAAGCTTCAAAGAAAACTCCAGCGAATCCAGAACGCAGCCACAGGTCTCATCCTCAGTTCCCTACACTGGCTGCCCATCAACAAAAGGATCATTTTCAAAATCCTCGTCCATGCTCACAAAGCCCTCCACGACACTGGACCAGCCTACCTCAAAGAACGAGTCAACTTTCACATACCTACTCAGCAGCTCCGCTCTGCCGATCTTGCCTTCACTACAGCCCCCCACATCCAACGAACCACCTCCGGTGGAAGATCCTTCTCCCATCTCGCCGCCAAGACCTGGAACTCCCTCCTCACCAACCTACACAAGACCTGGGACCTTCTAACATTCAGAAAGCACCTAAAACATGGCTTTTTGAGCAGTAACCGGCCCCACCCTCCCAGCGCCTTGAGACCCTAATTGGTGAGTAGTGCGCTTAAGAAATTATTTGATTGATTGATTGATTGATGAACATGGCGGTAGTCACCGCTCCACCAGTGGTGGTGGTAACTACCGCCAACAGGCTGGCGGTCCGGACCACCAAATAATGAAGCACATGAGAAACAAGTAGCGGTCCATCCACACACCACCACCATTGTAGTGCAGATAACAACAGAAGAGGCCGTCCATAGGCCAACCAAAAGGTCCCACCCGCCCAACAAATAATGAAGCACAAGTCTGCCGTCAGTTCCAGGGCGGGGTGGCAGAAACAAACCGAATAAAAGGAAACACTCACCGGAGACACACACAACGCGTCAAAGCAGACATGGAGAGAGAGTTGCAAATAATGCCAGTCCTGCTCCTTGCAGTACACCTCCACGACTGTGACCACCGACTAAGACGACAATGGTAAATACCGCAACCTAGTAAACATGGGAAGAAAGGGCACAGTTACCCACCAACCCCACCCACCATGCAACACACTCCCAACCCCCTCACCATCTCAAGCCATACACACCAGAATAAGAGGATACTTACCGGACACAAGGCAACAAAGACCTGCACCATAGTGCACACATGTGCACACCACCCCCCCACAATGAAACGATGAACCACTTCTCCAGATTGTGCCAGCAGCACCACTGAGCACACAAACTTTAATCAAACATCAAAACGGTAATGTCCAAATAAGGCCACTGGCCAGTCCATCTAGAATACCCTGTGGGGGGGCCAAATGTGCCAGACTTGACTCCCACATGTGCACAGGATACTCCACTGTAAAGGGACATCAGTGGGGCAGCCAGGAACCTCAGGGAAACAGGGGCAAGGGTGGTGGGGGTGGGGACTTAGGCCTAGAAGGGGGGGGCTTGGGCTTACGTTTGACAGGTGGAGGGGGTTTGGGCTTGCCCTTGGAAGGTGGGGGAGTGGGCTTGGACTTGAGGGGTGTCAGAGGGACCTGGGGCAACATGGGGCCTCTTCCTCTCTGGTGTAGGGGCACGGGAATGGAAAGGGCTGACTGGGGCAGACTTGGACGAGAAAGGAGTGGACAGGGCAAGGAGATGGGCACGTTTAGGGATGAGAAAGGGTTGGCCAGTGGGTTAAAACAGGTCAACACGGGAGAGGAAAGTTTCTTAGGGGCAGTTGGGGTGGATATAGAGGAAGATGTGGGAGTGGAGGAAGTGGGCGTGCTTGTACCAGGTGAGGTGTGCTGGACGTGGATGCAGATGCCTGTACAGTATGTTGATGTGTGGTGGATGTGTGTTCAGTGGGTGTCTGTGAATGTTTGAGTGTCTTGGGAGGAGAGGGGTGGACACTGTGGGACAAATCCGGCAGCCAGTGTAAAAGGATGTTGTCTGGGCGTCTGCAGGTCTGGTGAGTGTGCTGCCTGTATCAGTCAATGTAGTTGTGGTGAGTGCAGGTGTGGTGTCTGGAGTGCATGACTGGATGTCAGATGTTGTGGTAACTGCAAGAATGGGGCCAGCAGTAGTGACCAAGAGTGCAGTGCTTGTGGGTGTGCATGTTGAGGTGACAGTGAGGCAGGAGAGGTGAACACACTGGGGGAAGTGGATATTGTTGTGTGTGCTTTTGTATATTGGGTGTGTGTATGGCTGTCTGAATGTGTGCTTGGGATGGGTGAAGGGAGTGGGGTGCTGGAAGGGGTAGAGGTATGAAAGACCAGGGACACTGGCTGAGGCAAAGAGCAGGCCAGAGCCTGAAAAGATCTCTGTAGGCCAGACATGGCACGTGAATGCCCTCGAGGTATGCATTGCATTGCTGCATCTGGGATGCTAGCCCCTTGATGGCATTCACGATGGTTGTCTGCCCTACAGAGATGGTCCTCAGGAGGTCAATAGCCTCCTCTGTGAGGGCACCAGAGCTGACTGGGGCAGGGGTTGAGGTGCCTAGGGTGAAGGAGATTCCCACCCTTCTGAGTGAGCGGGCACTGGCAATTGGGTGGGGAGCAACTGGGAGGTCAGAGTGGCATGGGGTGGAGGAAGATGACAAAGAATGGGTGAGCCCACTAGGGTCTGCCATGACCAGGGAGCTGCCTTCGGATGAGGTATCAGAATCGCTACCGCCAGTGGTAGTTGCCTCCCCCGTGGTACTCCCGTTGCCCTCCAACCCACTGGTCCCCTTGGGCTCTGCCAACTCTGCCTACTTGGAACCGTGGGCCGATGCATCCCCACTCTCCGGTGCCACTGCTCCCTTGCCAGATGATGCTGATGTACACAAAGAACACAAGAGCACAGGGGTGGAGAGACAAAACATGGAGAAATCTGTAAATACCTGTATGAATGTACATACGTGGTGCACACTCAACCACATCCAGGTTACACACTTACACGCAGCACCTACAACAATAGTCATGACTATGCCCCTGACTAGTGGCCACTACCCCAGAATACAACTCATTTCCCACCTGAAACATGGACCTGATGAACTGTGTGAATTACACACATGGGGGACCATGGCCAGCCAATGCACCCACAAGTCCATGGGCCCACAAAGAATCCTATAGTACAGGAAGATCAAACCCCATGGGACTATTTGGACCGCCGACACCTGCCCCACACCATTTCTGTGCATATGGGAGGCAGAACTGCAGGAACAGACCTGTCAGAGTGCCTTGCACTAGACATCATACAAACCACAGCACCCTAACATATCCATCAGAGTAGCTTTACACAGTTTTGGTACTCACCCCCTTGGGCCTGCTGTGCTGCCTTCAAGCGCCCATCCAAATCTGGATATGCCAATGCCAGAATGTGGGCATTGGGGGGGTCAGGGCCAGACAGGCACCCCTTCCTCTTTGGGAGGCCTTCCCCAGCTGGGCCTCGCAGGTCTTCCTGGCCCAGCATCTCAGGTCCTCCCACCGCTTCCTGCAGTGGGTGCTCTGCTGGTTGTAGACCCCCAGGGTCCACACCTCCTTGGCGATGGCTTGCCAGAGTCCCCTCTTCTGATGGGCGCTGACCTGTATTGGACACAGAGAAGAAAAACAGACGTCAGGGCATGCCCATCTGATACAGCTGACATGTTGTCCCCTATGGGACGGAAAGTTCACAGGATCATTTTAACAACTCACTATCAGTACATGCCACACAAACTACACCTGTGCAGTTACAAATCAAACACACATGCATACAGGCATCAGCCACCATCACACACATCCTTGCAAGTCAACCGGCAACTCACCTGCTCCTCTGGTCGCCCACATAACTTGGTATACAGGGGTAAGACCTCGTCAACCAGCTTCTCGAGCTCCTCCGTGATGAAGGCAGGGACCCGTTCCCCTGTTACTTGTGCCATTGGAGTAACCAGAGTCAGGACACAGCAGCCCACTCGGTGGAGTACTTTCAGGCACAGGAATCAGGAGTCAAGTGAAATTGGGGTGACGACATGGCATACCCTCCGAGGCGGTCTGCACAGTCACCGCCAGCAGTGATCATGATAGACCCAGTTTTCTCATTTGCAAACAAGTTAACCAATGAATGGGTGCATGGCGGTGAACAATGCCTTCCACCATGACAACTACAGCCAGCAGAATTATGTCACTTCCACTCTTTCATATCTGGATGGCAGGAGGCTGCCAGTCTGCTAGCACCATGTACATATTTCCTGGTCAGGGGCACCATTCAGGGCCTACAAATCCCAGTCCTTAGTCGCCTGCCCACATGAGTGTCTGTTCCTCACATTCACCCATCTTATGTTATGTATCCACACTGTCATGCCATTAGACCAGAGGAATCTCTGCACACATGTGCCAAACGTGGTACATCATGCATCGCTTGTGTGTGTAACCTACATTTTGCACACCAGTTATTCAATCACTAAATGTTTTGCATGTGTATGTGTGTCCCTCAAATGTGTGCTTTCCTCCCCATGGATACAGACCCATGTGGCGAGGGAGGGCCCATCTGTGTACAGACCTCTTGTTGATTTTGATACCATGGAGGAACGCAACATCATTGTCACCTACAGACTCAATTGTTCAACAATCCAGGACCTATGTGCTTTACTGGAACCTGTACTGAGACCGGATAATCGGAATCAGCATGCCATCCCTACTGAAGTGCAAGTGCTATCTGTACTCCATTTTTTGGCTACGGGCTCATTTCAGGTGACAATGGGCATGGGTGCAGGGTTCTCACAGCCAATGTTTAGCCTCAAACTGTTCAAATTCCTGGACGCATTTGTACAACACATGCAGATATGTGTCCAGTTTCCCCAAAGGGCTGAACTCCCTGCCATCAATCTAGATTGTATGCCTTGGCTAACATACCTCATGTGATAGGTTGAAGAACTTTCACTCAATGAACATACGATTGATGTGTACTGCTGACCAGTACACATCACATGTCAGTGCCAGGTTTCCAGGATCAGTTCATGATTTCTTTGTCCTGAGGAACAGCAGTGTGCCACTCATGATGGAACAACTACAAGGGGACAGCGGTTGGCTCATAGGTGAGTGTGTATGACACTGGATTAGTATATAGCTGACAGCCAGGCTGTATGCAAGCAATAGCAGTTTGTTAAAGTCCTCTTTCACCCACTTTTGCAGGTGATTCTGGCTACCCCAACTTTCAGTGGCTTCTGACACCATTGAGGAATCCCAGGACAGATGCAGAGAGGAATTATAATGAGGCCCATGGATGTACTAGGAGGGTGATTGAGCTCACTATAGGTCTCCTGAAGGCTAGATTTCATTGCCTCCATCTATCTAGGGGATCCTCGTTCCATGTCCCTGAGACGGTGCGTAGAATGGTGGCGGCCTGCTGCATGCTGCACAACTTGGCTGTGAGGAGAGCTATCCCCCTTCTAGAGGAGGAGGAGGGTGTTGTACATTCCAGACCTGCAACCTCTGAGAGGGGATGAGTGATGGTGAGGATGAAGAGGGTGAAGATGTTAACTCTAGGACCCAACTGATCTGCCAACACTTCCAGTGACTATGAGGTACTGTTCACTGATGCTGTCGCCTGCACTGCATAATGTTTGTCTGACTCATTTGCTTGATGATGTGGTGTCTGTTGTCATTGACACTGTTACCTGAAGACTGAGGTGGCATGTGCCATGGAAACAAACATGGTGTACATTTTGACTTACTCAAGACATTGTGTGCATGGGATACCATTCCTGCAATAAAGGTATGATTATGGAATTGACTGGCTAATGCATTCACACTAACAATTGACTACTCATAATGACAGGGGACATACATATTGTTATAGATGTGTTTTATTACATGTCACAATTTCATAGGTGCGCTGTACATTAATAGGGAGTGGGCTCATAGTGCATATCCATACCGGGTACATGGGCTCAGCGATTGGTGGCAGTGGGTATTGGTCCATATGTCCCTTGCAAGTTGGTATTGATGGGTCTAGATGGTAGCACAGTGGCACACATTGGGGACATTTCAGAGCAGAGTCAATTCTTATCAGGGACCTTGGTCTTGGCAGGTGTTCCAGTGCCATATCTGGGTCTGAGGGCACGTTTGAGTGACTGGTGCTGGGATGCCGGGCTAGGGGTGCTGGTCTCCTGTGTGTCCTCTGCCAGTGCCACCAGTCCAGTTGCTGCTGCAGATGTGGTTGGCAGGTCAGTGTCCTGGCTAGTGGTCGGGGCTTCCAGGTGTGTGGGGGTCTCAGGCTAGCTAGGGTGTTGGTCCTGCAGCACCCCTGCAATTGTGGCTATGGTGGCATTGAACCGCTTCCATTGCTCCATGGCCTCTTAGTGTTGGGCTATTAGCAGCCTTTGATTCTGTTCCAGGGTGGTCAGGATCTGGCCCATCCTGTCTTGGGTATGGTGGTGTGCTCCCAGGACCTCAGATATCACCTCCTGGGCTGCAGCATCCATCCTTTGGCCTCCCCCTGGGCCACTGATGCCCTCCCACTGGGCCTAGCCCCCTTGCTTGTGTCCCCTGCACAGACCTGGCCGTCCCACTTGCATTGGGGCCATCGTCATCCTGCCTGTTGGTTGGTGGAGACTCTGGCCTCTGTACATGTGGTCTGCCAGTCTGTGGCCTGGAGACACTGGTGTGGGGTCGTTTGACCAGAACTGATGTTGGTGGCTGGGTGGTAGGGCTGTCAGTGGTATCCTGGGTGGTGCTGCTTGAGGGTGACAGTCCAGGACTGTATGACAGGCCAGGGTATCCCTCACTGTCCATACATCCCTCTCCAGTCTCCTGAGTGTGGCCCCTGTCTTCCTGTGGGGTGCTGGCAGTCCTTGGCCTTTCCGTCCGTGTAGCATGGGTGGTTGTGCCTCTGGGGAGGAGTGGACATGTATGGTACATGTGCAAAATCGAATAAGGATGCACAGCCCTGCCCTATTTTATGCTGTTTATTCCCCTGTTGGGTGCTTTGCAGGGACCTTTTGTGGGATTATCCTTTTATTTTGCATGGGATATGGAGGTGCATTGAGGGTGCAGTAGTGCAGGGTTAAGTAACTGTGCACAGGGGGAGGGTTGTGGGCTTGTTAGTGGGTTTATGGACATGCTGGATGACTGGATGTGGATGTTGTGGTCAGGGTGGGGATGTGGTCCTGGTGGTAGTTGGAGGGGTGGGATGGTACATGCAATACAGGTGTGGTACATATGAAGTTATTTTAGATGACTTACCCGAGTCCAGTCCTCTAGTGAGTCCAATGAGGCCCTCCTGGTGCAGGATAGCCAGTACCTTCTCTTCCAGTCAATGTAGATGGGGGGTGTAGGTGGGGGTCCTCCACCAATCTTCTGTACCACAATGTTGTGCCTGAATGCCACAGACCTCACCTTCCTGCGCAGGTCATTCCATCTCTTGTGGATGTCGTCCCTTGTGCGTGGATGGTTTCCCACTGCAATGACCTTGTTTACAATTGTCTGCCATAATTCCATCTTCCTGGTGATGGGGGTGTGCTGCACCTCTGCTCCAAAGATTTGTGGCTCGATCTTGAGTATTTCGTCCACCATGGTCCTCAGCTCCCTATCTGTGAAGCGTGGGTGCTTAGGGGGTGCCGTGATGTTGTGCTATGGGTGTGGTGTTCTGAGTGTATTGGTGAGGGTGCTTTTGTCTATATGTGTGTGTGACATTTGTTATGTTGTGTTCAGTGTATGAGTGTAGTGTTGTCAGTCTGATTCGTGCAATTGACGTTGCAAAGGATTGTTGGGGTGTGTATGTGGGTGTTTTATACTGTTGTGGATGTATGTCAGGCGTGTGGGTTTCAAACTCGCCAATGTGTGCATTTGTTGTTCTTGGGTCCCAATGCTGGCCACGGCCGTCTGTACTGCCAATGGTCGTTCGACATCCACTATCCGTCACACTGATTTGTGCATCATTATTTGGTGAGCGGAGGATTTGTCTGCTTGGCGGTGGCGCGGTGGGGTGTACAGCCTTTCCGCCATCATGGGCCCTGGCGGTGGCTGGAGGTTGCAGGATTTTTGGAGGTTTCTGTTTTTGGCATCATTACATTGTGGTGTGCTCTTCACTGCAGCTGGCGGTCTTCTGTTCACCGTCACCACAGCGGTTGGCGGTGTGTCCCACCATGTTCATAATGACTACCATAGTAATAAACATTATTATATTTAAAAAAAATAGAAATTCACTGAATAATCCAAAGGTTACAGGGATGTAATAGTTAGGAAATAGAAATATAAAAAACATAGAAATTCACTTATAAAACCAGAGGTTACAGGGATGTTATAGTTAGGCTTAGATTTGAAACATACAAAACCATGGAAATTCACCAGTAATAGTTAGAGGTACCTCAAGTAACTATAACTCGTGCCCTAAGGTAACTATAACTTGCACCCTTGTCATGCTCTGCTAATGACCCCACATATTACGGAATTCATGAAATTTTTGATGACATCATTTATAATATCAATGTAATGTTTGCAGTAAAAACTTTCATGAAACAAACATTTTCAATCCAACTGGTCTCACATTTGCTCGAGTTAGAGCTATTAGCTTTGTAAACTCCTAACTGTACTTTTCTTGCCACACAAATGAAAAAAAAAAAATGCAGTGCAATCACGTGTGGCAAGATAAGTCCAGTTAGGAGTATACAAAGCTAATAGCTCTAACTCGAGCAAATGCGAGACCAGTTGCATTGAAAATCTGGTGCTGGAGCTTTTGGCACGTTCCACTAGCTCTCAGATGTTAATTGTTGCAGGCATTGGGAGGCTTCTAGAAAGGCAGAAAGAGAAGGAGGGAGGGGAAAGGTAGAGAGAAAGGATTACAGAGGGAGAAGAGAGAAGGAGATAGATAGAATGGATGGATGGAATGAGAAAGAATGCGGGAGAAGAGGAAGCAAATGGGGCTGGTTTGGGCATTTTTGCCCGGGCTTCATTTGATTCCCCAGTCCGGCTTGGTGCATAAGGAGCCTAAACATATCTCAAGTTTTAAAAACTATACAGAGGTGAAAATAAAATAATACCTTAGACATTATTGAAATAATAATGTAGTATAAGATAGCCACATATTTTATTCTTCGAACAAAGTACATTTCAGTTGGCAGAGCTAGCTGCAGTAATTCTAAATACACACTGCTAGCTAGCACTTTTGTTTCACTGAAAATTCAGGTAATAGACGACAATACGTTTTTAGGAAGTACGGAGGGAGCAGGGCCTCGAACAGACAGTCTTTAAAAACACAGCAAGCCCCTTCTAGAAACATCAGTCAACCAATTCAGTAGCGGATCACATTACATTTATAGTCTTAGCCAGCAGTTTTCAACATATTAACATACGCAGACGAGAAGCGTTAAAAAAAAGTTTATGCGCAGTTTGTTCAATCGCTATTCGCCCCTTGCATTGATTTAGCATTTTTCTATTTTCCGGTCTGGCTAATAAACTAAATGCACACTCCGTTTCTAATCTCGGTATTCATCTTCATTGTTTTGCTCTTAAGTCACTTCTACCTATAGCTCCTCGGAGCATTCATCTTTCTTTCCTCCCTCTTGCCTACCACAAATTTACTTAAAATGGCTGAATGTCCTCATCCATCTTCATTTCATGCACCTTAGGCTGACGTTCATCATTTGCCGATTCGTTCTCATTTATCAGAGCATCAGCTACCACGCATGCTTGTAAATATTGGAACTATGCACGCCTATTTCTTATGAATAAACATAATGCAAAGAGGGTTAGCTTTAAAATAAGGGGCACTGGTTCTGCCCTTAATCATTCACCAGTTTTCACACTGACACAAGAGACGAGTGAGAGCTTTTCTAAACAAGCATTTGGAATGCAATAGTCTCGTGTTTGCTCGAGTTAGAGCTCATAGTGTTGTAAATTACTGACTGGACTTTTATTGCCACACAGACTGAAAATAACAAGAAGAAGATAGCGAGAGAGAGCTGGCCCTGGAAAAGCCCCCCCTCTGATGTTGGTTTATGTTTACAGAGGGAGCGGGTGGGGAGAAGGGACTGAACACACACCCACAGTGCAAAGCAAACAGGCCAATACTGAAAGAAAAAGTCCCCTTCAGAAGAGATAAACAAGACATAGCGTAATTGCACAATAATTTGTGCTGCTCCCAAAGTGAAAAAAGGCAGGACAAAGAGGCTGAACTGACCACTAGCAAGCACGGGTTTTTGAAGGACACTACAACTAACAAATCAAAACACTGGAACTCACTCTATTGTATACTTTAGTATACAGCAGGCCGAACGCTACCACTTGACCTAAAAACTGCATAACGAGGGCATGAGTTATAGTTACTTGAGGTAACTCTAACTATAACAGGTGAATTTCTATGGTTTATATATATATATTTATATATATTTATATATATATATATATATATATATATATATATATATATATATATATATATAGATAGATAGATAGATAGATAGATATACATAGATAGATAGATAGATAGATAGATAGATAGATAGATAGATAGATAGATAGATAGATAGATATAGATATATAGATATATATAGATATATATTCTGGTGTCAAAGCATAAATACTTATCAAAGTATTCAAATATTGAAATCAAGCCTTCTGAAGCTGAGCCATAAAGCGTTTTCACGGCACCACCTGCTTTGTGGTCCATTCAGATGCCATTCATGCACCACATATAACACTTTCATACCACAGGGCAGGGGCCCAATCCAACCGAGCTCAGTGAGCTCACATCAACTTTCCAACAGCACACAATTAATCTGCCACATGATGGAATAAGTTTGACTATGTTTTTCTATTTGTCAAGTAATCGCCTCCTTCTTCCTGAACATTACTGAATAAATGCATAGTGCACCTTTACTAATGGGTCCCATGACAGCCACATGAGGCTCAGGAAGGCTGTCTTTCTGTCTTGCTGTGCTAACTCCATCTCCTCCCAGTTTGTGGATGCAAGTTGGGGGGGTGTGAAACTGCCTTGAAAGGCCTATTTCTTAAGCTGAGCAAGCAAATCTATCTTTGAAACTAAGGCAGACATCCTGGGTGTTTTCTTTGAAGTTCCCTAAAGAGAATATCATAAACTAAAAAGAAAGGTACTATTTGACACACAAGGTGTTCCTTGAGAATGTAAAACGTGTCCCATCCACCATTATGTGCAGTGCTGCTGACATAATGCACTTATCATACAGCAAACTGAACATCTACTAAGTTCTGAAGGAGGATGAACATGGTAAGCAAGTCAAACATTGACCCATACATGTTACAGTAATTTAGTGTGAGCATGGCACCAATGTGTTTGAATCCATAGGTGAAGAGGAAGTCATGGTTTGTGTATCTGTACTCCCTTTGCTATCTGACTTCATATCTACGCAATATCCCTGGGAAAGACACCTACCATAAGCTTTTCTTACCTAGTCATGTCCTCGTCAGAGTCTTGACTAATCATCTATAAGTGCCAAGTGAACTTATACTAATGTCTTCCATCCCAAGATATCGAAGATCAGGAAAACAACTTTCATGCATCATCAGAGCACTAACTGCACTAAAGTCAACAAGTCCAGTTTGTAGATGCAAGTTGGAGGTGTTCAAGTATGCCTTGTTAGGCCTATTTTTCAAACAGAGCGAGCACGAAGGCGACCACTGTGAGTACTGCCACCTAGCACACAAGGGAGGGGGGAGGAAAAAGAGAGTGACACACACACGCAACACGCAACAACCCCGCCCCCAACACCATACACACAGATGCAGTACCATTACATATCCACCCCGTACCCCTCAGGAATAATGCAAGGACAAAATTATTGGAAGAAAGTGAGTGTAATATGATTAAAGAACATGAATACGTGCATTCAATTACAAATGTATATACATATTTACAAATGGAGGGACACTGCCCAGTCCTCAATGTCTGTGGGCCACAACACATAGGCCAATGCCCCACCTCACTCCTGCAACAACACGGAGAGAACACTGCAGGGTCATCAGGTCGAAAATACACAATCACCTCAGGGGGACGGGAAATGGTGGGGCACCTCAGGCGGAAGACAGTACAACACCACTGGTCCTGGAGGGGGCTACATGCCCTGTGTGATGGCCTGGGGAGTGCAAGGCCACAGTCTCTCAAGTGGGTGCTTTACCCACTGCTTGGTCCTGGGGAGTGCAAGCCCACAGTCTCTCAAGAGGGTGGTTTGCCCACTGCTTGGTCCTGGGGAGTGCAAAGCCACAGTCTCTCTAGTGGGTGGTTTGCTCATTCCTTCGTCCTGGGAGTGCAAGGCCACAGTCTCTCAAGTGGATGGTTTGCCCACTGCTTGGTCCTGGGGAGTGCAAAGCCACAGTCTCTCTAGTGGATGGTTTCTTCCACTGGTTCTGGTGGGGGCATTGTGCCCAGTGTGCTTCATCCTGGGAAGGATGCAGTGAGTGGATGACTTCTTCCACTGGTTCTGGAGAGGGCATTGTGCCCTGTGATGCAGATCTTGGGGAGTGCAAGGTCATAGTCTCTCACTTGGGTGTCAGACCCACTGGATTTGCAGGGGTCAGGATGCACAACAGCCCATGGATGCAGGACTGCACACTGTCCGCTGGTAGTGACGGCTGCTCAGTGGTGGAAGTGGCAGGGCTGGTGTCAGGGCTGGCAGTGGTGGGGGAGGCTCCAGCCCATCCCCTGCAGCCTTGGACGGCTGCCCACTGGGGCTGCAGCTGCTGGTGGTGGTGCTGGTGGCGGTGCTGGCAGTGGTGGAAGGAGGATACAGCCCTTCCCCTGCAGCCTCGGACAGCTGCCCACTGGGGCTCCTGCTGCTGGCAGTGCTGCTGGTGGCACTGCTGGCAGTGCTGGGGGGAGGCTCCAGCTATCCCCTGCAGCCTCGGATGGCTGCCCACTGGGGTTCCTGCTGCTGACAGTGGTTCTGGTGGCAGTGCTGGTGGCGGCGCTGGCAGTGGTAGGGGGAGGCTCCAGCCCATCACCTGCAGCCTCGGACGGCTGAACCACCATGGTTGGTCAGGCCTCCTGTCCTTCTTGCGTGCTGGTGCAGGCCCCTTGCCCTTCCTGTCAGCAGCGGGGGATTGCCCCTTGCCCTTCACACCTGAAGCTGGTGGTGCCTCTTTTACCTTCCTTGATGCACCTGGGGCAGGCACCCTGTCAGTGTTGCTGCCTGCTGCCCGGGATCCTCTCCCACCTGCAGCGGCTGTCGACACTACTGTGCCCTTGGACTGGGTGGCTGAGGTGCTTGCCTGGGTTTTCTTCACCCTGGCCTGATGTGAAGGACATGGGGGAGGAGGGGTAGGGAAGAGGTCAATTGTGGAGAGGAAAAGCTTCTTAGGGACACTGGGGTGGGAAGAGGGGGAAGGTTTGGGAGTGGAGGAAGAGGAAGTGGTTGTAGGAGGTGTTTGTCTGCTGTGTTTGGGTGCAGGTGCATAGGCTGGATGGCTGTTGGGTGTCTGAGTGCTTGCGTTTGGGTACCTTGGGAGAAGGGGTCACAGACACAGTGGGAGAGGACACCGGGGATATATGCATTGATGTGTAGGTGGTGACTGCTAGTTAGGGGCGTGTAGTGATAGTGGATGAGTATGTAGTACATGCAGGTGTGAGTGTAGACACTACTGGGAGGGAGTTGGATGAGGAGGAGGAGGGGGACACAGTGGAGGCAGTGGATGTTGGTATGTCTGCATCTGGATGGTGTTTGTGTGAGTGTCTGTGTGATGATGTGTGGTGCTTGTATTTGCCTGGATCACTCCTGTGTGTTGTCCTGGGTGCATGCTGATCTGCCTGTGTGTTTGGGATAGGTTGGGATTGAGTGGAATGGGATTGGGCAGGGGAGGTTGGAGGGGGGAGGCTAGAAACAGGGACAATGGCTGCCATCAGGGAGGAGGCCAGAGCCTGGATTGATCTCTGTTGGGCCGCCATGCCAGAGTGAATGCCCTTAAGAAATGCATTTGTTTGTTGCAAATGGGCTGCCAGCCCCTGGATGGCATTCACAATGGTTGACTGCCCAACAGAGATGGATCGCAGGAGGTCAATAGCCTCCTCACTCAGGGCAGCAGGGCTAACTGGAGCAGGGCCTGAGGTGCGTGGGGCAAAGGAGATGCCCACCCTCGTGGGTGAGCGGGTACGGGAAACACGCTGAGGGGCTGATGGGAGGGCGGTGCTGGTACAGGGGATAGCGGCTGTACCTGTAGTTGGGGTGGGCACAGATGTGTCCGCCACCACCAGGGACCTTCCATCAGAGGAGGTATCACTGTCAGAACTGTCCACACCAGTCCCTGTTGTGGTGCTCCCTTCACCCTCAGTCCCACTCATGACCTCATCGTCGGTAGATTCAACCTCCTGGGCCCTGTGGGATGCAGCTCTCCCCATCGCCGATGCCTCTCCTCCTCCACCAGATGATGCTAATGCACATAAGGAAAGGGTGACAAAACAAAAAAAGGGGGGATGAGACAAAGGATACCCTTGGTCAATGGCGGCAACAACACCACCGTTGGCGCACACAACACACTCACACACAAGGAACAGCCCTACACATTAAGCAATGCACTACCAGTCACAATGCTAGTCACCAGCCACTCGACAAGGATACCTAATGCCAATTATAGCATACCTGAGACCCACAGCCCAGTAGTGGAGGCCTACTAGCTTGTTTGGAGGAGGTTGACATCAGACCCTGCCCAACATGGGCCCTACCTTGCACTGGTCGGCCTGGCCTAGGGGCACCCACAGGCCCAGATCCCCCACCTGGATGTCAACCCACCACGCGCAAGTAGTATATAGGGGCACTGTACTCACCCACTTGTGGCTGCTGTGATACCCCCAATCGCCCACCCAGCTCTGGATAGGCCACCGCCAGTCTGCGGGCCATCAGGGGGTCAGGGTTCGACGGGCACCCCTTCCTCGTTGGGAGGCCATCCCCAGCTGAGCCTCTGCGGTCTTCAGTGCCCAGCATCTCAGGTCCTCCCACCATTTTCAACAGTGGGTGCTCCGCCTGCCATAGAACCCCATGGTCCGCACGTCCTTGGCGATGGCACGCCATATGCCCTTTTTTTGATGGGCGCTGACCTGCTGAGAAATACACATAAAAAAGGTATCAGTCAGACCGTCCTGCCTGTTACTCTCTTGGACCGCCATAGCCCTCACATCCACTTACGCACAGACATTGCCTAACATGCATGCAGCACGCTGCCCAGGGCCCTTACCCCAACCCCCTTCACAAGGCCCTCACACACAGCACTCCATGCATTCATGCCCCATTCATCGTGCTCTCAGTGTACTCACCTGTTGGTCTGGAGGCCCATACAGCATTCGGTACTGGGGTAGGTCCCCCATCCACCAGTCTCTCCAACTCCGCAGCGGTGAAGGCAGGGGCCCTTTACCCAGTGACACGAGCCCTTGTCGGTTCCAGACACAGGTCACAGCAGCACTTGCAGTGTAGGTCCTCTCCTGTTGAAGGTCAGGTAGCAAGTGGGTGAACAAATAGAAAATGGCGGTCACGTCTGCGGCGGTGAGTACCGTCACCGCCGGCGTACATCACTATTGGCCACTGTAACCCATAGGGCCCAATGGGATCCAATGAGGAGTTGCACAGCGGTTTTCGACCGCCTCCCGCAATGGCGCACAACATCAGCGGAATTACCTCATTTCCACCTGTCCCTCCATACAGGACAGGCGGACACCATTTCGGAGGGGGGGAGGCCATCACACCTAACTGTGTCACAGTACACATAGGCACTGTTTGGGCCTATACAACAACATTGTGTTACAGTCACAACAAGCAATGCAGTGTAGTTTTTGGGAATATGGAATACTGCCCAGCTACTTACCGTTTGCCCCCTAGATTGCAACCACTGCGGATGAATAGGAGATGGAGACATCCCCCTATGTACAAGCCCCTGGTGGACTTTCAACAATGGAGGACAGGCACATTATCCTCACCTGGACAGGGCCACAATCACAGAGTTGTTTGCCCAACTGGAACCTGACCTGATATCTGCTATCCGTCAGCCCACTGGGATCCCCCCTCTTGTGCAAGTACTATCTCTGCTCCATTTCCTGGCAAGTGGCTCCTTCCAAGTGACAGTGGGCTTAGCAGCAGGGATATCTCAGCCAATGTTCTCAATAGTGCTGACCAAAGTATTGTCTGCCCTGATTAAACACATGCGGAGCTGCATCATTTTCCCCCAGGTGGAGGATTTGGCCACAGTGAAAGCTGATTTCTATGCAATAAGACACATCCCCAACATTGTTGGGGCTATTGATGGTACACATTTTGCATTTGATCCCCCTCCCCCAGAGAAATGAACAGGTGTTCAGAAATCCAAAGAGCTTTCACTCCATGTATGTGCAGATAGTGTGCCTGGCGGACTAGTACATCTCCTATGTGAATGCAAAGTATCCTAGGTCTGTGCATGATGCTTTTATCCTGAGGAATAGCAGCATCCCATATGTGATGGCTCAACTCCTGAGGCACCGGGTGTGTCTAATAGGTGAGCCCTGGTTCCCACCTAGGGGTTGTTGGTGTATGGGTATGGTGTGGGCCCTAAGGGTTGGTGTGTGTCTAATAGTTGTCCCTCAATATTTTCAGGTGTCTCTGGTTACCCCAACCTCTCATGGCTACTGACCCTGTGAGGAATCCCACGACAAGGGCAGAGGAATGTTACAATGAGACACATGGGCGAACAAGTAGAATAATAGAAAGGACATTCGGCCTCCTGAAGGCCAGGTTTAGTTGCCTCCATCTAACAGATGGATCCCTGTACTACTCACCCAAGAAGGTGTGCAAGATCATTGTGGCATGCAATATGTTGCACAACCTTGCCTTACGTCGCCAGGTGTCTTTTCTGCAGGAGGATGAGGCTGGAGATGGGCCTGTGGCAGCAGTGGACTCTGTGGTGAAGATGAGGAGGCACAAGATGAGGATGAGGACAACAGAACTGCATTAATACAACAGTACTTCAAATGACACACAGGTAAGACACTGTAATTACACTTTACATTGACAGTTTTGAATTTGACATTGTCACTGGCAGACTGATTTTCCTACTTCTATGGACACTTACTGTACCCTTTGGCATCTCTATTTTTAGACATCTGTGCCCCACTATCGCTCCTGTTGTGTTGACTGCAGCCAACTACAGGTCATTCCTATGTATACATTACTGTACAGTTATATTGCAGTGTTTAAAGCTTGTTAAACAAATATATGGTTAAATGATTTGACAGACTCCATACTCGTATTTATTTATTCAAATGGTCTTTATTTAAATGCTAATGATTAGAGGGGGATGTGCAATGGGCTGGGGCGATGATGGGGGAATGTCCAGGATAGAGTCCAGTCTATTTGTATCACAGGTGCATTGTCCAAGGGGGCATAGGAAGGGGAGAAATGGCAGTTCAAGGTGGACAGGGTGAAAGAGTGGGAGACAAGGGTGACCTTCAGGACAGTCTTATTTCCTGGCTTGTGTCTTGGCAATTTTCTCTGGCTTCTGCATGGATCGCAGGGACCGTTTGCGGGGTAGTTCTCCTTCTGCAGGAGGAGGGGTGCTGGTGGCCTGTTGTTCCTCTGGCGGGGCCTCCTATCCACTAGTGGCAGCAGAGGTGGAAGGCTGTTTATCAGTTTGGCTAGTGCCAGGGGCCTGGTGCTGTGCCACTGCCTTCCTCATGGTGTTGGCCATGTCTGCCATCACCCCTGCAATGGAGACCAGGGTGGTGTTGATGTCCTTCAATTCCTGCCTGATCCCCAGGTACTGTCCCTCCTGCAGCTGATAGGTCTCCTGCAACTTGTCCAGTATCTGGCCCATCGTCTCCTGGGAATGGTGGTATGCTCCCAGGATATTGGTGAGTGCCTCCTGGAGAGTCTGTTCCCTGGGCCTGTTCTCCCCTGTCGCACAGCAGTCCTCCCAGCTTCCCTGTCGTTCTGTGCCTCTGTCCCCTGAACCGTGTTCCCACTGCCACTGACCCCAGGTCCCTGATCGTCCTGTGTTTGTGGGGTGGCCTGGGGTCCCTGTAGTGGTGGACACACTGCTGATTGATGTGTCCTGGGGACAGAGGTATGGGCGGGTGGGTACTGTGGTGTGTTTCCTGAAGGGGGAGGCTCTGGGGTGCTATGGGACTGTGCCTGGGTTACCGACTGTCCTGAGATCCCTGATGGGCCAGGTTGGTCATCCAGATCCAGGCGTCCAGAGCTGCTGTCATCACTGTGGGACTCTTGTGGGGGTGGACTGGAAGTTGCTGGCACCTCCTCTCCGGTGATGTTGGGTAGGGGACCTGTGGGGATGTAAATGCAGTGTCATTGTTTCAGTGTGTGTCATCTTGTGCATGTGTGTGTTTCCCTGTATGGTTGTTATTGCCCTGGCAGCTTTGTCTTGTGTGAGTAGTGATCTTGTGGGCTAGGTGATTCTCTCTAATGTGCATGCTTTAGTGATGGGTGTCCATGCAGGTCTGTGAGGGGTGTCCATGCATTGGTGTTGCATGCAGGGCTTGATATTGGGATGAGTGGGTTGTGATGGTGAGGTATGTGGGAGGTGGGGAAGTGATGGGAGTGAGGGTAAGAAGGGGTTTGTGATGGCATGCAGGTAGGGGTGGGTGATAGTAATAGAGATTTGACTTACTAGAGGCCAGTCCTCCTGCTACTCCTGCCAGGCTCCCAGGATGCATGATTGCCAAGACTTGCTCCTCCCATGTTGTTAGTTGTGGGGGAGGAGGTGTGGTTCCACCGCCAGTCCTCTGTACAGCTATCTGGTGTCTTGCTGCTGTGGAACGCACCTTCCCCCGTAGGTCGTTCCACCTCTTCCTGATGTCCTGATGTCATCCGTTGTTCTGGGGTGCTGTCCCATGGCATTGACCCTGTCCACGATTCTCCGCCATAGCTCCATCTTCCTAGCAATGGACGTCTGCTGCACCTGTGATCCAAATAGCTGTGGCTCTACCCGGATGATTTCCACTACCATGACCCTTAGCTCCTCCTCAGAGAACCTAGGGTGTTGTTGCAGTGCCATGGGTGTATTGTGAGTGGTGTGGGTGAGGGTGTGTGTGGTGCTGTTTTGGGGTGTGTGATGTAGGGTGTGTGGATGGTGTATAGGTGATGGCGGTGTGTGTCTGTGGTCTTGTCTGTGGTCTTGCTATCTCTCTTGTGGCACTTGATTGTATTGGTAAAGGGTTTTATAGTGGTGTGGGTGTGTGGGTGTGGTGTGTGTATGTGTGTTAGGTGTGTGTAGTTTCAATTGTCCAATTTGGTGTAGTTTTCTTAGGTTGTGTGTATTTTGAGCACGGTTGTATGTACCGCCAATGGTTTAGCGTCATTGAATGTCTGGCGTGGTGATTCGTGGGTCTTTATGCTGTGGGTGTAGTTCTGTTGGCGTAACAGTGTGGGTTTTGCTACTGCCATTTTATCACTGACCTTTGGTCTGGCAGACTTGTATGTGTAGCTGTACAGTGAAGGATTGCTATGTGTGGGTCATGATATGGGTGGCGGTAACACAATAAAACAATAAAACTCCAACACCAATTTATAAAAGAAGATTATTTTTTTACTTTAAAATGACATCAAAACAACAATAATCCAATGTAGGGAACCAGAGATAAGAATTTTGAAAGGTTAAAAGTAATTCTGGTGCTTAGAAGCAAATATCGCTTATAGGGTTTAAAAAAAAAGGTCACACTAGACTGGGAAAAATTTGTTGAGGTCACCCACAGTGTAACACTGTTACACTTACTTTCAGAAGTGCTTCTTGATACAGGAAAGTGGTCCACAGCACCAGCCAAGGGCTCAGAGGCCTTGGTTTGCCTCTTGGGGTGTGGGACTAACAACTCCCATAATGCACATCTTCATTTTATGGGGCTGTGTACAACAGTTGCTCCAAATTTTTCCCAACTTCTGGATCTTCTTCCAGAGGTCTTTTTTCGATCCTTGAAGTGTCCACAACTTGACTCAAGGTTCCAGAAGCTCTGAGTTGCTTCTTGGGAGTTGGAACTACAATTTCCAGAATGCACCTTGCCACGGTACACTGATCACCTGGGCTCTTCTTGCATGACTTGATGTAGAGAACGCTGGGCAGCTCCTTTGTACCTGTAGCTTACAGGAAGTCTCTTCTTGAACCAGTTGAAGCTTCAAGTGTGCAACTGGTGCAGTCCTTCAGAATGCAGTGTCCAGGTGCAGGTCAAGGGTCCAGCAAGGCAGTTCTTCTTCTTCTTTGTCTTGTTCCTTGTAAGGATCAGAGTTGTGTGTGCAGCTCTGGCAAATTTATCCTCGCTCCTTTGGTCAAAAGTAGGGGGGGGCAACTATCCAATCACAGGCAGGCCACTACCCTTCTAGTATGTTCCCTTCCTGTGAAGTTTGGCAAAAATCAATCCCAGGGAGCAACATTCCTTAAAAATTCAATATGGCAGAAACTTAATTTTGGAGGTTTGGTCTGGCTGAGCACTCCCACAGGTGTGGTAAAACTCCTTAACACACCCTTCTCCTGCCCTTCCCTCCCCTAACCTAACCAAGAGGGCAACTGCTTGTCTGGGTTAGCAGGAAATGGGAAAGGTCCTGAGCTGCTCCAAATGTCCTTCCCTCTTTTGAAGACCAGTTTGGCTGCTCTACCCCCATCCTGTTTCTCTATCTGCTGCACTTCCTTTTTGCTCAACCTCAACCTAGGCCACTTCATACCTCGTCAAGGCTGGCAGAGGCTAGCCAATTAGAGAAAGGCACTACAGGGCTGAAACTGGTAACGTTTAGGAATAGTTCTAAAACTCTTTTCCTTAATTAGTTATAATAAAACCAAAAATGGCAAGTTATTGCATTTATTATAACAATCAGTTTGAGACCAAATGTGCCTTATCTAGCTCCTTTGGAGACTTTATTCATTAAAATAAAGTCCCCCAGTTTAGCCTATGGAGCCTATTCACTACCAATTAGGGGAATACAAATTTGGCAATTTTTCCTCACCAGGGCGTATAAAACCTGCTGATTGAGGGAAAAAAGAAGGTTAGGGGACCAACGTTATTTACTGTTGCAAACATTACTAACTCAAACTTCCACCAGCAGCTTTCTGAACAACATATCTGCCTTCTACATAGGCCAGTGTTTTAGAAGGACAGTTTAGCTGTAGCAGAGATGGTGTGAGAAAACGGGGCTGATTGCAGAGGCCCCCTAACTTTTTGCCCTCATTTGTCACTTATTGCTGCAGGTTTCTTGCCACTGATGATGCCCTGGGTACTGCAAACCAGTCCCAGGCACTGTACTCTGTGTAAAATGAGTATGTAAATTAGGCTAATTATAATTGGCTGTGTCATCACTGGTTTTATATGAGCGTGGTTTCCCTGGGGGACAATTGCGGCCCTCAAGAAAAGTAAGCATCTATAATAAAAACAAATATTAGCCCAATAGGGGGAGGGGCCTTTACAGAGGGCTGACCCCTCGGACAATGTATTTATTAATTTCGTATTGTTATTTTATTATCCCCTGGGGGTGCAATAGCACCCCAAGGGGAAAAAACAACTTTTTCAAACTTTGTATGCCCCTGGCTGTGGGGCTGGCCTGTTACCACATGGGACAACCTCCCCTTCTCTATTCCCCTGTGGCCTAATGGGGTATGGTGGGATTCCTGATAATGGACAATCAGGAATCTATTTATGAAAGGCATCCATGGAAATGGGACACTCTCCCTTTTCTAATGGTGCCTCCCACAAGCAAGGGGGCATATAAAACCCCCCAAACTCCCAATTGAGATGGGAGCAGACCTTACTCGGTCCTCGACAGCTGCATCACAGATAGACGGAAAGGGAGTGTTGAGAGGCGCAGAAGTTATTCCATGTGTCCCACAAGGTTTTTAAAAAAAAATCCTCCTGTGCTTTGCACTGGGTGCTTTTTTAAAGCCCTCCCTGGTGATAAAAATGTTCATCAGATGCACCAGGAAGGGTGTGCATGTGATGGCCATTTGCCGTCAAACGCACCTAAGGGGTTAGGGTGTGTAATTTCATAATATTTAAAACCAGTGAGGTCTCCATTGTACACATCCTAGAAATGTTTGGCCATAGGATGGCTCCTGTCCTGGTTTTTTTATGGCTTTTATGTGCTGTAGAATATGGATATTTACTTTATTGATAGTGCTTCCAACATACTTCATTTGACACCCACTTCCAAAACATACACCACAAATTCTGCATTAAATGTGATTCTTTCAATTATATCTTAAGTTTGGTTTTATATTCCTTTTTGTTCACTCCAGTATCTATTGTTCTAGTTTGTCAGGCAATTATTTTTTTCTTCTGATATACAGACACTCCTAGTGAGCATATTGCTCAATGATGTTTTTTGATGTGATCTTATGATGTGTACTTAACTTGACTTGCCTTTAAATGCTCATCATGTTGGAGTATATGCCAAATCTTCTCTAAAATTGATCTGATATGTTGATTTTCTATACTATATTTCATGAAAAATCTGATCTGAGGCTTTTTGGAGTTTGAATCCTTTCTCAACTGTATTCCTGGAGATTTCCTTTGGGTCATTATATATAATAAGTTATCTCTCTTCTGTAAATGTTCTAGTTGATAAGCTTCAAAAAGATTTTTAGGGTGTCATTTGAACTCTGTCTTTGAAGTGCATCAAGTGTGACAAGATACATGCAAAACATAAAGGTATCTTTATTTATTGCCTTGACTTTCACGGCTCACAGTTTGGGAAACACTGCTTTAATGTGTTTTGTACTTTGTCACTTTTTGGGCTCCGAACAATCGTCTTCATCATATGTTTGTTTCTTTGTAAATACTCCATTACCGTTATTTTCTTTTATGAGATTGAGTGGCGAAGGGGATGAAGGCAAAAAATTCCTTCTTTGCCAGGGTGCAGTTCTACTGAACCCACAGGGTTTGGCTGTTTTCAACACACCCTTTTCCGAATGACACTATGAATTTAATCTAACTTCGTTCAGGAATAAGCTTTAAGTGCAGCATCACATCTACATTTGGAAAACGCTAGGAGCACATCAGTATTACTTGTGTATATACAAAGTGCTGATCAGTCAGTACACATCTAAAGTGTTGGAATTAAGGCTCCTTTTGTAGCAGAAATATGTACGTGTTTACGTCATCTCATCCCCTTGATTCTCATTGTTAATGTGGTTTCAGTACTGTATTATCACAGATAGCTGGCACATAACAAAGACGTCAGGTAAATCTTTCAATGATGAAATGAATCATTGTAGGCTAAGTAAGAAAGATGGACTTCTTTCCAATGTATTTACACATTATGCACACTTATCACTTCGTCAAGCAGTTATTCAATCCCTCATCTAAGAACCTTTGTTTTCTCTGCCTGGCTTGTTCATCAGTCTCTGCCCCCTTATGCATTACTAAAGGTTTCTGGGTCCATAGATGAGCAGGCCACTGTATTCTTGCATACCTAGGCGGTTGCTACCACACCCTGTCCCCTTCCTCTCTCAGTATAGTTTGCCTGATTGACAAAAAGAGTAATACAGTTCTGGGTGCCCTGATCCAGTGCACTGTGCACAGCAGGGGTTAAGTAGGGCGATTCACAGGGTGGCCTAGGTGCGCTATGTTGCTATTTTAATGGCCAAGAGGGGCACCTTGAGTGCTCTGCGCACTATGTTGGGGTGAGAGGAGCATGCACCTGTGGGATATGTACAATATGATGAAAGTGTGGGCAGTCTACACCTTGGTGTTGTGTGCATTACAGTGGTGACTAGGTACCAATAAAACTGACCAGTAATCCTATAAAAAGGTGGTGACATGGAGTAAGTCCTGTTTTTTTCAACCAATATCACGAAGCCTGCTGGGGACTCGCACATTCATATTTCTTTTTCTTTTTCATTAGTCCAACTATTCCCATGGGCCTACATTTCCGAATGTGCCTCATATTGTAAGAGGATTTCACTTACATGGAAGGTGCTCCCGGGCAAGGGACGGCAAGGGACGGTGGGTGCTCAGATGGAGGAAGACAAGGTCAAAACTTGTTCTGTCTGAAGTGTTTGAGGTCTGTCAGAGTGCCACTGAATGTGCCATACCACGTGGTGGGATGGTGATGGGTGTTCTGTACACTGTAGCAGAGGGCTGGACAAGGTGTCCTGTGCAGTGTGAGGCAAGAGTGAATAGGGTACCCAAGTGGATTCTGTAAAATGTGGCCTACGACTATGCACCTTGACTCAAGTCCTCAGTGCAGCGTGCTTGGGAGTTTGCAGAGTAGACAGTGTAGTGAAAACTTACTGACATATGAAAAATACTAAAGACCCAGTGGTCGTCCATGTACTTCAAATAGTTTTGACAAAAAATTATGTTTGACACATTGTTTGATGTTGTCTGAAGCATGTGGAGGCATTGCTAGCAGCTGACATCTGTGCTCATCCATTTGTAGTAGGGGCAACACTCACAACCAAGAAAGTACTGAAATACTTCTTGAGAGTCCTTTCATAGCCCACGGCTTTGTAGCAAGTTTTGTGAAAGTTGTGCTGTTAAATGCAGTAATTTACCCCATTTTTCAAACTTTTCCTAAGAAAGAAGACCAAAACTTCTCAAGAAGAATGTGAGGTCAGCGGAATACAGCTCAAGGAAGTGAGTGTTGCCAGCAGCGAAGAGGGCAGCACTATTGGTGGAACTGGGTAGCACACTCCTAAAAAACATTTGGATTACCTCCGATTTTTGTTTACACAATTTAAGCATTGGATAGGGTGGAGTCAATGTCAGTGTCAATGTCATAATTTGTGATATCATCCTGCATTGGAGAATGAGACCCTGGGCAACACTAAATACAATGCTGGAAATAGCAGCATAAATCTGCAAGTGTGAAAAGTGATGTGATCATTCTGGGTTTTACAAGTCCCCTGGCAAGGTTGTTATGGTGCAGCTGGGCACAGCCCCACTTGCAACTGATTAGGCTGCACTCTGCCTTCAAACAAAAGGCTTATCACCACTGCATTGTTTCTGCATCCAGCTAGGAGCCAGGACAGGGAAGACAGGAAATTCCAACCACTTCAAAGAGAAATCTCTAGACACTTCTCCTAAATTAAAAGAAGGTGCCATATATCCAAATAGGGCCACCGACCCACTCTTCAATTTGCTCCCTGGACATGTGGAAGACCTCAACGAGGCCTGCTTGCCGCTGTAGCCTATTGTGTACTTCACAAGACTGATTTGCTGCACCTGTGCTGCCTGGAGCTTGCCTTGAACCCTCAAACCCAGCTGTTTGAACCCTGCTTCTTCACTGAAGCCATGACCATCAGAGTGACTCAAAGGGACAGTTTGCTGGCCTTCTGTTCGAAGATCCAGGAACCTAACAGGCACCCACCATGTAAAACCCACAAATGGAACTGGCCTGAGTGGAACCTTGGTCATGGTGTTCAATGTGCCCAGATAGCCACATCCAAAACATGAGACTGAGGAACATATTTGGCTAAACAAAATGCTCTAGGGCACTGATGCTGTTCTGACAGACTTGGACTGGGTTCACAAATTATGGGAACTCCTGGGAATTGAGAGACTGTCAGAGTAGGAAAGTGCCATCTTGCCTGGAATGTTACCCCCATTTTTACTGTTTGTATGTTTGTTTTTGCCTGTGTCACTGGGATCCTGCTAGCCAGTACCCCAGTGCTCATAAAGTATGTCCTGTATGTGTTCCCTGTGTGGTGCCTAACTGTATCACTGAGGCTCTGTTCATCAGAACCTCAGTGTTTATGCTCTCTCCGCTTTTAAAATTGTCACTGCAGGCTAGTGACTAATTTTACCAATTCTGATTGGCACACTGGAACACCCTTATAATTCCCTAGTATATGGTACCTATGTACCCAGGCTCTTGGGGTTCCAGGAGATCCTCATGGGCTGCAGCATTTCTTTTGCCACCCATATGGAGTTCAGACAATTCTTACAGAGGACTGCCACTGCAGCCTGAGTGAAATAACATCCACGTTTTTTCACAGCCATTTTTCACTGCACTTAAGTAACTTATAAGTCACCAATGTGTCTAACCCTCACTTAGTGAAGGTTAGGTGCAAAGTTACTTAGTGTGTGGGCACCCTAGCACTAGCCAAGGTGCCCCCACATTGTTCAGGGCAATTTCCCTGCACTTTGTGAGTGCGGGGACACCATTATACGTGTGCTCTACATATAGGTCAATACCTATATGTAGCGTCACAATGGTAACTCCGAACATGGCCGTGTAACATGTCTAGGATTATGGAATTGTCATCCCAATACAATTCTGGTATTGGGGGGACAATTCCATGCATCTCGGGGCTCCGGCATAGAGCCCGGGTACTGCCAAGTTAACTTTCCGGGGTTTTCTCTGCAGCTACCGCTGCTGCCAACCCTCAGACAGGTTCTGCCCCCCCCGGGGCCTGGGCAGCCCAGTCCCAGGAAGGCAAAACAAAGGATTTCCTCTGAGAGAGGGTGTTACATCCGCTCCCTTTGGAAATAGGTGTTAAGGGCCTGAGAGGAGTAGCCTCTCCTGTCCTCTGGAAATGCTTTGAAGGGCACAGATGGTGCCCTCCTTGCATAAGCCAGTCTACACCAGTTCAGGGATCCCCCCAGCCCTGCTCTGATGAAAAACTGGACAAAGGAAAGGGGAGTAACCACTCCCCTGACCAGCACCTCCCCAGGAAAGGGGCCCAGAGCTCCTCCAGTGTGTGCCAGACCTCTGCCATCTTGAATGCAGAGGTATGAGGGCACAATGGAGACCTCTGAGTGGCCAGTGCCAGCAGGTGATGTCAGAGACCCCTCCTGATAGGTGCTTATCTCTCTCTGTAGCCAATCCTCCTCTGAGGCCTATTTAGGGTCTCTCCTGAGGGTTTCTCATCAGAAAATGAATGCAAGAGCTCACCAGAGTTCCTCTGCACTTCTCTCTTCAACTTCTGCCAAGGATCGACCGCTGACTGCTCCAGGACGCCTGCAAAACCGCAACAAAGTAGCAAGAAGACTACCAGCAACATTGTAGTGCCTCATCCTTCAGGCTTTCTCGACTGTTTCCTGGTGGTGCATGCTCTGAGGGCTGTCTGCCTTCACCCTGCACTGGAAGCCAAGAAGAAATCTCCAGTGGGTCGACGGAATCTTACCCCTGCCAATGCAGGCACCAAACTTCTGCATCACCGGTCCTCTGGGTCCCCTCACATCCTGACGAGCGTGGTCCCTGGAACACAGGAGCTGGGTCCAAGTGTCTTCGACGGTCCAGTGGCCTTTCTGTCCAAATTTGGTGGAGGTAAGTCCTTGCCTCCCCATGCCAGATAGTGTTGAAAATGATGAAACATGGATCACAGAAGTATGAAATCTGGTCCTTTATTGGAGCATCCCATCCACCGCCAACTACACTCTTCTCCTCTCAGCTCTGCTCTGTTCAAACCTTTCTAACATTCCATATTCTACATGATGTCAGACTATGACATCAGCCTGAGAGCAGAGCAAAGAGAACAATCTACATTGATTTTACAATTGATTATATACCACACACCTCCCTCCTAAAATAAGAATGCTCCAGACAACTATATACAAAGTTTGAAAGAATTCACAATAGAATAGATAACAAAATACAATGCATACATGGTAGGGGTGGTGTCACTTATTTGATAGTGTTAATTGATCATTTCTCTAGATGGGCTGAAATTGGCTTATGTCACAGTACGGAGACTAAAAAAATAATTGAGTTTCTCAATGACATTTTTGGGCGTGAAGGTTTTCCCAATACTGTAGTCACAGGTAATGGGCCACAGTTTGTTTCAAGAGAAATGAGTGAGTTCTTTGGGAAGATTGGCATAAAGCACAAAAAATTTTCTCTTTACCATCCAGAAGGAAACGGAATAATTGAAAGATTCAATAGGTGCGTTAAGGAATGCATACAATTAGAAAATACTTCAAATAGGGACTGGAAGGAAGGTTTGAAAAAATTTCTTTATGCATATAGAGTAACTCCTCATTCCACTACAGGAGAAGTTCCGTTTGATCTTTTCCGTGGTCGGAAAGCTAACACATCTTTAGCACCTGCATGGGTTTGTTGGAGAAAGAATGTAATTGGACAAGACATTATGGATGAGAAAATTGTGCGTGAGAGTCTGAATGTACAAAAGAGGAAACTGTATTATGACCATAAGAAAGGTGTGTATCATAGTGACATAAAGATTGGAGACCAGGTTTTGATTAAAAGACCGACACTGAGTAAAAATAAAAGTAAATTTCAGGGACCTTTTGAAGTTGTCAAACTTTTCAGAAATGCTGTAAAGATAAAAGATGGAAGAATTTTGAATCTTAATAGAATTGTAAAATTTAAAGGAAATTGTTAAGAATGGTGTTTTCACTAATGCATTGTATTTATTAGTTTTCTTTGTGAATTTTCAAAAAAAAATAATAATAATAATTTGTATATAGTTATCAAAACTATCATTCTGTCTTTAAGGAGGGAGGTGTGTGGTATATACTCTTTTGTAAATCACAGTAGAATGTTCTCTTTGCTCTGCTTTGGTCTGATGTCATAGTTTGACATCATGTAGAATGTGGAAGGTTAGATGGATTTGAGCAGAGCTGAGAGTAGGAGAGGAGTTGTGCTGTGGATGGGATGCTCCATTAAAGACCTGATTTCACACTTATTTGGATCCGTATTTCATCTCTTCTACACTAAAAAAAAAATGATACAAATCAGCACGAAGTAGCCTGAGAAATGGTGTTAAGATGCTCCACAGGATCCCATCCTCGTCGCCAGTGTTGAAAATGATGAAACATGGATCACAGAAGTATGAAATCTGGTCCTTTATTGGAGCATCCCATCCACAGCCAACTACACTCTTCTCCTCTCAGCTCTGCTCTGTTCAAACCTTTCTAACATTCCATATTCTACATGATGTCAGACTATGACATCAGCCTGAGAGCAGAGCAAAGAGAACAATCTACATTGATTTTACAATTGATTATATACCACACATAGTAATCCTGTGAACTACGTGAACTGCAGGTGCTCGGGCTTCTGTGCACTCTTGCAAGACTTCCTTTGTGCACAGCCTAGCCCAAGTCCCCAGCACTCCGTCCTGCTTTGCCCAACTCACTGACTTGGACTCCGACTTCGTGGGACTCCCTTTTGTTGTGCTGAGTCGACCGCCATCTTCAGATCTTCTGAGCGCCTGTTCAGGTGCTTCTGTGTGAGCTGCCTGCTTCTGCGTGGGCTCTCTGTATTTCTGAGCGCCCCTTCTGTCTCCTCCTCCAAGGAGAGACGTCCTGGTCCTTCCTGGGCCCTGGCAGCACCCAAAATCCTCAACCACAACTCTTGCAGCTAGCAAGGCTTGTTTGTGGTATTTCTGCGTGGAAACAACTCTGCATCCTCCAGCACACCTTGTGACATCTTCTGACCAAAGGAGAAGTTCCTGGCATCTTCTGTTGTTTCAGAATCTTCAGCTTCTTCCACCTGGAGACAGCCCTTTTGCACCTTCATCGGGGTTTAGTGGGCTCCTTCCCCCCCTGGACACTTGCGTGACTCTTGGACTTACTCCCTTTCCTTTGCAGGTCCTCAGGTCCAGGAATCCGTCTTCAGTGCTTTGCAGTCAGTTGTTTACTGTCTTTCTAGGTTAGTAGGGGAACTTTACTCCTACTTTTCAGGGTCTTGGGGTGGGGTATCTTGGACACCCTTAGTGTTTTCTTACACTCCAAGCGACCCTCTACACACTACACAAGGCCTGGGGTCCATTGGTGGTTTGCATTCCTCTTTTGGAGTATATGGTTTGTGTTGCCCCTAGGCCTATTTTTCCCCATTGCATTCTATTGTGTTCAACAGTGTTTGCACTACCTTTCTAACTGTTTATTTACCTGATTTGGTTTGTGTGTGTATATTTTGTGTATATTACTTACCTCCTAAGGGAGTATATCCTCTGAGATACTTTTGGCATATTGTCACTAAAATAAAGTACCTTTATCTTTAGTAACTCTGAGTATTGTGTTTTCATCTGACATAGTGCTAAGTGATATAAGTGGTATAGTAGGAGCTTTGCATGTCTCCTAGTTCAGCCTAAGCTGCCCTACTATAGCTACCTCTATCAGCCTAAGCTGCTAGAACACCTCTAATCAACTAATAAGGGATAACCTGACCTGGCACAAGGTGTAAGTACCACAAGGTACCCACTATAAGCCAGGCCAGCTTCCTACAGTCAGCAGTAGCCAGCTACACTTTGCCACACTTTGACAAAACTTGGAGACCTTGTATAAAGCTCTTATATTGTGTGTTCAAGTAATTAACCTGCCCCATCTATCTTTGCATACAACCAAATCCTCCCTATGACTGCTTCGCAAAAGGACATGCTTAGTTATCCTCCCTCCATGCGAGTCGTAGGTGCCGTATTTTGTTCTCTTTGGGATTGTCGGGCAACTACTCCTCCCCTTTTTTTGACTGTCCCCTACCCTCCGATCCCCTGACCCAATCTACCCAGTCTTATTGTTAACTTAGCATTCTCCATCAGCCGGTGGATGAAGGTGGGATGTTATTGTATTGTATGTTGGTTAAAACTAATGAAAACTGAATTAAGCTTAAATTCTGCTCTGAGGGACGACAGGGACCACAGATTTTGTCCGAAACACTGCTCTGAGAGCAGAGGGAGGACTGGGACCAATGTGCTTATGGATCCGTCAAAGGTACATTGTGTGTCGGCCTAACTTCATGGCTGCTTCCACTCGCTTCTGCTCCAGAGTAGTAAATCTTGTTCAGCAATCCTTTGTCAAAGGGGTATCTGGCCTCATGGAACGCTCATTAGCTACAGCCTCCTGCTGAAGTTTTTCGACTTCCACAAAAGTGACTAAGGTGGTCATTATGAACATGGGGGTAAACACTGCCCCGTTGGCGCTTACTAACGCCAACATGCTGGCGGTCCGGACCACCAAATAATGAAGCACATGAGAAACAAGTAGCGGTCCATCCACATGCTGCATCTTTGTAGTCATGACGAGGGCGGAGGAGGCCGCCAACAGGCTGGCAGAAAGGTCCTACCTGCCCACCAAATAATGAAACACAAGACCAACAGGCAAAGCGTGGCGGAAGCCAACAATATAAAAGGAAACACTCACCGGAGGCACACACAACACGCCAATGCAGACATGGAGAGAGAGTTGGAAATAATGCCAGTACTGCTCCTTGCCATATACCTCCACGACCGTGACCACAGATGAAGACGACGATGGTAAGTACAGCAACCTACTACACATGGGAAGAAAGGGCACAGTTACACACCCAGCCCACCCACACGACAACGTACTCCCAACCACTCCCCCCATCCCAAGCCATACATAGCATAACAAGATGTACTTACCAGACACAATCCATCAAAGACCTGCACCAAAGTACACATATGTGCATACCACACCCCTACAGTGAAACACTGAACAACGTCACTATATTGTGCCAACAGCACTACTGGGCACTCAAAGTTTATTTGAACCAGAAAACAGTAATGTCCAAATAAGGCCATTTGCCAGTCCATTTTAAAATCCCTGAAGGGCCAATATAGGCCGAACTTGACTCCTACATGTGCAAAGGGTACTCCACTTGAAAGGGGCATCAATGGGGGGCCAGGCACCTCAGGGAACAGGGGCAAGGGGTGGCGGGGGTGGGGGTGGGGACTCACGTCTGGAAGGGGGGGGGTTTGGGCTTAGGTTTGGGAGGTGGAGGGGGTTTGGGCTTACCCTTGGAAGGAGGGGAAGTGGGCTTGGACAGGGGAATGGCAGAGGGACCTGGGCCAAGATGGGGCTTCTTCCTCCCTGGAGAAGGGGCACAGGAATGGGAAGGGCAGACTGGGGTGGACTTGGATGTGGAAGGAGTGGACTAGGAAAGGAGATGGGCATGTTTAGGGACGAGGCGGGGTGGGCCAGTGGATTCGAACAGGTCAATACGAGAGAGGAAAAGCTTCTTTGGGGCAAGTAGGGGGATTTGGAGGCAGGTCTGGGAGTGCAGGTTGAGGGAGTGCTTGTAACAGGTGTAGATGTGCTGGACATCGATGCAGCTGCCTGTAAAGAATGCTGATGTGTGGTGGATGTGTGTGGTGTGGATGTCTGCGAATGTTGGAGTGTTTTGGGAGGAGGGGGTGGACACAGTGGGACAAGACATGATGCCAGTGTACATGGATATTGTCTGGTGAGTCTGCTGCAAGTGTCTGTCAATGTAGTTGTGGTGAGTGCAAGTGTGGTGTCTGGGGTGTATTTCTGGATGTCAGATGTTGTGGTGACTGCATAAATGGGGCCAGCAACAGTGACTGAGGGTGCAGTGCATGTGAGTGTGCATGGTGAGGTGACAGACAAGGTGGTGGGGGAGGATGACAGACTGGGGGAAGTGGATGTTGTTGTGTGTGCTTTTGTATGTTCATTGTGTACATGCTTGTGGTGGGAAATGTGGTGCTTGTGTTTGTGCGCTTCCTGTGTGTTGATGTGTGTGCATGGCTGTCTGTATGTGTGCTTAGGATGGGTGAAGGGAGTGGGGTTCTGGAAGGGGTAGAGGTGGTGGGAGGGGGCACGGAAATACCAGGTACACTGGCTGCCATCAAAGAGGAGGCCAGATCCTGAAAAGATCTCTGTAGGCCAGACATGGAACCGTGAATGCCCTCACCCGCCCGTGGGTGGCATTCATGATGGTTGTCTGCCTGACAGAGAAGGTTCTCAGGAGGTCAATAGCCCCCTCTGTGAGGGCAGCAGGGCTGACTGGGGCAGGGGATGAGGTTCCTGGGGCGAAGAAGACACCCACCCTCCTGTGTGAGCGGGCACAGGCAACTGAGTGGGGAGCAACCGGGAGGGCGGTGATGGCATGTGAGGTGGTGGAAGATGGTATAGAATGGGTGTGCCCAGTAGGGTCCCCCACCGCCAGGGAGCTCCCATATGAGGAGGAATCAGAGTCATTACCTCCAGTGGTAGTTGCCTCCCCGTGGGACTACCCTCGCCCTCCAACCCACGGGTCCCCTTGGAGTCTGCCGACTCTGCCTCCTTTGAACTGTGGGCTGCTGCATCCCCACTCCCCGGTGCCACTGCTCCCTTGCCAGATGATGTTGATGTACACAAAGGACACAAGAGCACACGGGTGGAAAGACAAGTCATGGGAGAACTTTGTAAAAACATGAATATATGTACATCTCTGGCTCACACACACTCCCATCCAGGTCACACACCTACATGCAGCAACTACAACATATGTCAAGAATGTGCCTCTGACTAGTGGCCATTACCCCAGAATACACAACTTTACCCACAGGAAACACGGACCTGATAAACTGTGTCGAGTACATCCATGGGAGGCCATGCCTAGCCAATGCACTTACTACTCAATGAGGCCACAAAGCATACCAGATGACAGAAAGGGGACCCCCATGGGCCTATTGGGACTGCACAAACTTACCCTCACACCATTACAGGGACTTTGGGGGGGCAGGACTGCAGGAACACATCTGTCCAAGTGCCTGGCACTAGAAAGCATACATCCCACAGCACCAACATCCATCCATCAAAGCAGTAAACAACAGTGTTGGTACTCTGTGCTGCCTTCAAGCGTCCATCCAAATCCAGATAGGCCACCACCAGAATGTGGGCCATTAGGGGGTCAGGGTCCGAAGGGCACCCCTTCCTTGTTGGGAAGCCTTACCCAGCAAGGCTTCTCTGGTCTTCCTGGCCCAGCTCCTCAGGTCCTCTCACAGCTTCCTGCTGTGGGTGCTCCGCCGGTTGTAGATCCCCAGGGTCCACACCTCCTTGGTGATGGCTTACCACAGGGCTTTCTTTTGATGGGCGCTGACCTGCATGGGACACACAGAGCAAAGAAACAGACGTCAGTATATGTTCACCGAATACAGACAACATGTTGTTTACTATGGAACGGCCATTGTTGAAAGCCATGTTATCACATACATACAGTACATGCCAGTCAGTCTGCGGCTAGGCAGTCACAAATCGAACCCACATGCATACAGGCATCTGCCACAATCACGCACATCTAAGAATGGCAGACTCCAACTCACCTGCGCCTCTGGTCGCCCATAAAACTTGGCATATGGGGGTAAGACCCATCCACCAGCTTCTCCAGCTGCTCCGCTGTGAAGGCCAGGGCCCATTCCCCTGTGACCCATGCCTTCTCAGGGACCAGAGTCAGGACACACAGCAGCACATGCAGTGGAGTACTACCCCGCACGGCAATCAGGAGCCAAGTGTCAAGGCTCTGACGACATGACATAGGTACAGCGGCGGTGCGCTCCATTACCGCTGGTGGCAATCATGATTGGCCCAGGTTCCCCAATGACAACCATGTCATCCAATGATGAGGTGCACGATGGTGAACACCACCTTCTGCCATGATGAATAACGCCAGCGGAATGCAGTCACTTCCACTCCTTCATACCTGGATGGCAGGAGGCTGCCATTTTGCTACCACCACGTCACCATAGCCTGACCAGGGGCCCCATCCAGGCCCTCAAAATATTCGACCTTAGTTGCTTGCTGACATGAGTTTAGGGTCCTCACATGCACCCATCTTTGGGATTGTTTCCACACTGGGGTGTCATTATAACAGAGTTGACTCAGCAGCATATATACCGACAGTGTACTTCATACTTTGCATCTGTGTTTGTTACCTACGTGTCGCACTTACATTGATAAGTGACATCATGTGATGCAGGTGTATGGTTACACTCAATATGTGTTCTTTCCTCAAGACCCATGTGGCAAGAAAGGGCCCCATCTGTTTACAGACCTCTGGTTGATTTGGAAACTATGGAAGACTATCACATCATTATCACCTACAGACTCAACAGAGCTACTGTCCAAGACCTCTGTGCTTTAATGGATCCTTTACTGAAACCAGCTAATCAAAATCAACATGCCATCCCTACAACTGTGCAAGTGCTATCTGTACTCCATTTTTTGGCTACAGACTCATTTCAGGTGACAGTGGACATGGTTGCAGGGGTTTCACAGCCAATGTTCAGCCTCATCCTGTCAAAGTTTCCCCAAAGAGCTGAACTTCCTGTCATCAAGTCTTGATTTTATACCTCTGCCAACATCCCACATGTGATTGGTGCCATTGATGGAACCCACATAGCTCTCATACCCCCAAGAATGAATTAATAGATGTACAAGAATCAAAAGAACTATCACTCCATGAATATTCAATTGGTGGGTACCAGCTGACCAGTACATTTCACATGTCAATGCCAGTTTCCCAGGCTCAGTCCATGATTCCTTTGTCCTGAGAAACAGCAGTGTACCACACTTGGAGGGACAACTACAAGGGGACAGAGGATGCCTTCATAAATGAGTGTGTATGACACTGAATCTGTACATAGCTGACAGCCAGCCAATATGCATGTAAAGTCAGTTTCTTAAGGTCCTATTTCACCCACTTTTGCAGGTGATTCTGTCTACCTCAACTTGCAATGGCTCCTGACACATGTGAGGAATCCCAGGATAGGTACAGAGAGGAATTATAATGAGGCCTATGGATGTAATAGAAGGGTGATTGAGCGCACTATAGGTCTCCTGAAGGCTAGATTTTGTTGGCTCCATCTCTCTGGGGTATCCTGTGATAGGTCCCTGACAATGTGTGTAAGATAGTGGTGGCCTGCTGCATGCTACACAGCTTGGCTGTGAGGAAAGCTATCCCCCTTCTGGAAGAGGAGGGTGCTGTTCAACCAGCCCTCCAACCTTAAAGAGGGGATAATAGTGATGGTGAGGGAGAAGAGGGGGAAGATCTCAACTCCAGGAAGCAGCTGATCCACCTATACTTCCTGTGACCATGAGGTACTGTTCACTGATGCTTTTGTCTTCACTGCATAGTTTAAATCTGACTTATGTAATTGGTAATGTGTTGTCTATAGTCATTGACACTGTTAACTGATGACTGAAGTGGCATGTGCCAGGAAACCCAATAGTAGGTAGAGTGTGACATACTTCAGACACTACAGTGTATTGGATCCCCTCCTGCAATAAAGGTATGATTATGAAATTGACTGGCTAATGCACACACACTCACAACTGATATCTCATATTGATGAGGGACAAACAAATTGAGTACATAGGTGTTTTTATTAAGTGACAAAATATGCATATTTTGTCATAGGGAGTGGGGACATGGTACATATCCATACTCAAGTGCATATGCTCAGCTGTTGGTAGCACTGGGTTTTGTTCCATATGGCCATTGGTAGGTGGTGTGATGGCAGTGGCAAGTCAACAAGGGAGCACAGTGGCACACAAGGGAGACAGTTCAGGGCAGAGTCACTTCCTAGCAGTGGTCTTGGTCTTGGCTGGAGTTTCAGTGGCATGTCTGAGTCTGAGGGCACGTTTGCGTGAGTGGAGCTGGGCTGCAGGGGTAGGGGTGCTGGTTTCCTGGGTGTCCTCTGACAGTGCCACCAGTCCAGTAGGCGCTGCAGATGTAGATGGTAGGGCAGTGTCCTGGCTAGTGGTAGGGACTTGCAGGTGGGCCGAGGTCACAGACTCCCTGTGGTACTGGTGCTGCAGCACCCCTGCAATGGTGGCCATGGTGGCATTGAGCTGTTTCCATTGCTCCATGGTCTCCTGGTGGTGTGCTAACTGCAGCCTCTGATTCTGCTCCAAGGTGGTCAGGATCTGGCCCACCCTGTCCTGGCTATGGTGACATGCACCCAGGACCACAGATATCACCTCCTGGGCTACAGCATCCATCCTTTGGCTACCCCCCTGGGCGACTGATATCCTCCCACTGGCACTAAGCCCCTGTGCCTGAGTCCCCTGCACAGGTTTGGCAGTCCCACTTGCACTGGGCCCTTCGTCATACTGCCTGGTGGTGGGTGGAGACCGTGACCTCTGTACATGTGGGTCGCCAGTCTGTGGCCGGGAGACACTGGTGTGGGGTTGTTTGGCAACAGCTGATGATGGTGGCTGGGTGGTAGGGCTGTCAGTGGTATCATGGGTGGGGCTGCTGGAGAGTGACAGTCCAGGACTGTGTATACATCCCTTTCCACTCTCCTGAGTGGGGCCTCTGTCTCCGTGTGGGGCGCTCGCACTTCTTGGCGTTTCTGCCCGGGTGGCATGGGTGGTGGTGTCTGTGGGGGGGAATGGACCTGTGGCAATTGTCACAGCTCTGCCCTATTTTGTGCTTATATTCCCCTGTTGTGGCATGCAAGATCCCTTCGTGCACATTTCTTTGTATTTTATGTGGGGGGTGGAGGTGCTTTGTGGGTGTTGTAGTACCACTGGGAATCCATACAGTGCTAGGTGACTGTGCAGAGGGGGCAGGATGGAGGTCTGTTTGTGGGATTGTGGGCATGCAGGATAGTTGGATGTGGGTGTTGTGAACTGGTTGGGGATGTGGTCCTGGTGGAAGTGAGGGGGTGGGGTGCTGCATGCATTATAAGTGGGGTCACTGTTAAAGTATTGCAGTTGATTTACCTGAGTCCAGACCTCCACTGAGTCCAGTGAGGCCCACCGGGTGCAGGATATCCAGGACCTTCTACTCCCAGTCGGTGTAATTGGGGGGTGAAGGTGGGGGACCTCCACCAGTCTTTTGTACAGCGATGTTGTGCCTCAATGCCATTGACCGAACCTTCCCGCGCAGGTCGCTCCATCTCTTCCGGTTGTCATCCCTTGTACATAGATGGTTTCCCACTGCATTGAACTTGTTGACAATTGTCTGCCCTAGCTCCATCTTCCTGGCCATGGGTGTCTGCTGCACCTGTGCCCCGAATAGTTGTGGCTCAACCCTGAGTATTTTGTCCACCATGGTCCTTAGTTCCCTATCTGTGAAGCAGGGGTGCTTAGGCGGTGCCATGGTGTGTGTTGTGGGTGGTGTGTTGTGGGTGTATTGGTGAGGGTGCTGTTTTGTGGGTATCTGTGTGGCTTTTGAAGGTGTTTGGGTTTTGGATGTGTTTTTGTGGTGTATTTGTGTGTGTGACTTGTGTGTTTTATAGTGTTGTGGATGTGTGTCAGGTGTGTGGGTTTCAAAGTTGCCAATGTGTGCAATTTTTGTTGGTGGGTCCCATTGCTGGCCGTGGCGGTCTGTATCACCAATGGTCATTCGGCATCCACTTTCCACCACGCTGATTTGTGCTTCATTATTTGATGGGCAGAGGATTTGTCTGCATGGCAGTGGCGGGGTGGAGTGTACTACCTTTCTGCGGTCATAGTCCCTGGTGGTGGGTGGAGGTTGCAGGATTTTTTTTTTTTGCATCATAATTCGTCAGTGTACAGTCTTCCGCCACTGGCGGTCTTCTGTTCACAGTCGCACAGCGGGCAGCGGTGATTGCTGCCAAGTTCATAATTAGGGCCTAAGTCTGAATGTTGAAATCTTAACCACAACTACATCCAGTGCCTCCCCCATGATGATGCAACCTCTTCGGGCATTGCTTGCAGCTTCGCCCTGCTGAACCAGGTTCCCTGGGTTAAGCCCAGGTTAATACATTGACTTTTTGTGTTTCACTTAGCCAGGGAGTGGGGCTGTTACTTGACCAGGGCTCACACCCCAGTCAACCAACAAACCCATTTCTCACAAAGGGGAAAAAAAGAGTGGTAAGAAAAGGGGGAGTCATAAGCATGGAGAATAAGCTCTTGGTATTAGAGAGAAGGAAAAAGTAGAAATAATATTTTAGATGGAAACTGAGTAAGTGATATTACGAGTGTGAGAGGGAAGATCATAAGAAATGGAAAGAGAACAAGTTTGGGAGCAAGGGGACAGATGAAAAAATAGAACATGAGAAAATAAGAACGTTTGCGAGGGATACGCTCCTAGAGATTGATGGACAGCTGGACTGAGAGGTAAAATGTGACAGTGTGGATGTTAAGAAGTATATATGATGGGCACCAAGGATCTACAAGCTAATTCACACCCATCCAACAAAGGACAGCATTTACACCCTATTGATGAGTCCAAGTAAAAGATATTGAGGGGAAAAAGAATGAGACGTGTGTACATACAGTGGTAGTTCCATCTGAGGGACTAAGAGCAATAAGACATAAAAGAATGTCACATGATCTTTTATCAACTTCTACCTCCATAGCCCTTTTGTTTCTCAAGCTATCTTCCTCATGTGGGCTGCACGCCTTTAGTTTTGTTTCTCTTTTTGCTGTCATAACAGTGCAAACAGTCTCGCCAGGCTTCTGCACACATGTTCACTTGGTGCAATGCGGCTCAAGCTTGTGTCTAGCGGCATTGTGACTAGTGGAGTCAGCTATTTGCGACAGTGGACCACAGAATCAGAGTGAAACAGATAGAGAGGAAGAAGTCAAGAGATAGAGGGTGAGAGACAGAGAGGAAACAAACATTAAAGAGAGAAAAATATACAAGAAGAAAGGAGTGGGTGAAAAATATTTTACAATACACATAGAAAGAATGTTGAATGGGTGAAAGAAAGAAGACAAGGAGAGGGGAGCAGAGAAAGGAGAGAAGGAAAAGAGAGAGACCGCTTGAACGAAGAGGTGAAAAAGTGGCAGTGAGACACATGGTGACAGAAAGGTGTAAAAGGGAGGAGTAAAGAGAGGCATGATCTAAGGTAGATGCAGATGAGAGAAAGGGGGATAGAAAGAAAAGAGAGAGGTGCAGGGAGACGTATACTATTTATATATCCAAGGTTGATCAGCTTTTATGATCTTGGATAAAACATATTGGGCCTGATTAGGACTTCGGCGGACAGGATTACTTTGTCGAAAATGTGGAGGATATCCTGCCTGCCGTATTACGTGTTCCATAGAATATAATGGACTCATAATTCGGCGGGCAGGATATCCGTCACATTTGGGACGGAGTAATCCCCTCTACCAAAGTAGTAATCAGGCCCAATGTGCGCCTCTGAGTAATGCCCCTGTAGTTGCCATAACTGACAGCCCTATTTGATAAGTAGACTCCCAAGGCCAGATTTATTAACCGTTCATATTAACCAGCACAGCAAAATAAGTTGCTGTGCTTCATTGTGAGAATGAGAGAAAGTTGAATTCTGCTATATTTAGAAGGTATGGCACTGCACAGCTCTCTCCCTGTGCTGTCACACATGTGGCTTTATAGTGCCAAAACAGGCAGCCTTGCTTCATGGTGCAAAGATACCTGCATTGGGGCAAGGTAGTTTTTGTGGAGGAAGGGGAAACATTCTGCACAAAAACTATCCTTAAAACGCTTATACCTTCATGTATCTGTGCTGCAGAATGTGTTACCTACGCAAAGATGAAGTAACGAGGAGAGATAAAGATAGTTGTCCTCGTTACAGCAATCTCGGGTAGGAGCATCATTTTGGTGCAAATTCAGGTTCACAGACTTCACTAAATCAGGGTTTGTGTCAAAATATATAGATGAATACAAGAGGAACAGCCAAGCTTGACACATATTACACCTCCTTGATGCAGGGTAAAACAAGCTTTGCTATGTGCTGAGTTGTGCTATTTGTTTTTTACAAAGCCACACAAAGTCAGGCAAATCAGGCTTTGTGAATACCAAGATAGATTTTGTGTTAGGGCAGTTCCAAAAAAGTGATGCATCCCTGAAGCAAAATCAGAGTAAATCTGGCCTGAAGTAGAACAGTTATATCACCTATATCAGGGACAGCTAATGGTAAATTCTAGACTGTTGTATACTCTGTTGGTGGTCGGAGTGCTTCAAATAATCTAAAACACTTTAATGTTGATATATTTTCAATGGGTGGGTGGTAAACTGTGTTCCGTCAGTGATGATCAAGGAGTTTTTCCACTCTGTGCTCCATTTAGAGTGCAGAGTTCAACAAAAACCCCACCATCCCAGCATGGCGGAGTTTACCAGCTCCCACCCCTAAAATTCACACCCCACCACCCAAGTTCTTAAAATAGATTTATAGCAAACGCAGCACAATGACTGAAACTAGAGCATAGCAAAGAAGGCATTTTCGGTAAAAGTCACACATGGCTCTGCAAGCGGCTCTGCAAGCGGCATTTTTGCTCTAGTATGACTGTCTCCACTCTCAGAGCAAGTGAGGTAACTGGCAAATGTTTCTAAAACATGAAACCCCAGACTCTTGCCCCTAGATTCGAAAATAACCGATGCATGTAATTCCGCAACCATAAATGTAATCAACTTCCACACTGCAGATACAATGAACTGTTCTGTATTGTGCCCTATGCACACCCTTCTCTGTGCTTCTTATAGTTAATGTCCAATGTCCTCAGGGTCCAGACTCGTATGCACCAGAGGACCCACAGCCACAAATCTCACAACAATGCAAAGAAGCTACAAGATACCCATCACAAAATATTGAAACAAAAAGCTACCATAGAGGGTGATTCCGCTCTTCGTGGTGCCTCTGAATACATATTGGGATTGAGCTGCTATTGAGGTTAATGCATAGTTTGGAGGTCCCCTGCACATGTCGTCCTTAAACCAGAGGGCCATGGGAGTAACATAGCACAACCTTTGCATATCCAGGACCTGTAGGGAGTGGGAAGGAACTGACGAGCTTGCAAGCGGTATTTGCAGTATGCACCAGGAACTGTAGTCCCAAGGTATGCTGGGAGATGCAATTTCTTTATTCCTGGAAGCCTAAAGTAAGGGCAGAGTATGTAGAAGGTGGGGTAAGCAAGGCAACTGCTGTGGATTGGGAGTGACCAAAAGGCACCTCATGCAGCAGTGAGCTAACTGCCATGGATGTGTCTAACTGCCAACTGGAGGAGCCGCAGCTGGAGGATGACAGCAGGTGAGGGGAGTCATGGAGGGAGATGGTGGAAGTGACCTGGTGGTTATGTCTTTGGTGCGCTCGGTTGGGTATTGGGGTCAGGGCAGGGAGTGGTCTTCAGTGGAGCAGCTGCACTCATATGGGAGTGTTGTGTGTAATCCTGTCGTGTTTTATGGACAGAATTTCTCCTACTATGCAGGCTCATGTCAAAAACTTGAATATGTTTCTCTAATGATGTGATGTGATTTTGTTTACTCTAAGCAAGTTCCATGTGTGTAACGGTAGGTAGAACTCTGCGGAATCGTGCCGAGTTTTTATGTTAGTCAGCAGAATTCTGCACAGTAAAACTCTGTGAGTTCTGCCAATCTCTAGTATTTTCTTGCTAGCTATAATTATATTTATTATTGCGTGCCCCCTGCACGATGACTTTTAAGTCATGACTACCATGTAGTGTCTTGCATGCTTTAAAATGGAACCTTTCAAGCTCCCAGCAGACTTTGTATTGGTGAGACATAATTGCTAGAACAGAATGTACTGAAACCTTGATTTAGAATGTTAGCGTTCAGAGGAATACACAGAGGAATGAAGACATGTGATTTATAGCTCTCTGTGTGGCCTAGTGAGAACCAAGGCTGGGGAAGACGGTACAACTGGTGACAAGATAGGGGATAAATAACTCAAAGAAGAAAATGCTCTCCTTGAGAGTTTACCATGATCTAAGCTAACTGCTTGTGCATTCCATTCCACATGTTCCTTTGTTGAAGTGTTGAGTCAACAGTTGGTATATGTGGAGTCAAAGCAGAACTCCAGACACTGTAAAGCGTGTGAATGGTAAGAAAGCTTTGCAAAGAAGTCTAAGAAACTTTGGTTAAGAAGCTACTACCAAGATCATGCAAAAAGGTACCGCGCTGCTACTCAAAATAAAGTTATATATTATACGGAGCGTTAATGCTGAAGATGGAGTCAAAAAGGTTTACAAGGCACAACTAAAGACAATTAGCATTTATCAAATAGCGCTGTGAAGGCAGAGATCAACTAGGTGGTAGACAATGTGAATTGAAGTGTAAAAAGTATGAAATAGGTGACTTCTCTGGACAACTAAAGAGATGCATTGTGCCACATCAGTCAAGGAAGTGGCTCAAGGAGGTGGATTATGAAACTGATAACAAAAAGATTATCAAATATCGCAAAAATCTTGTTGGAGATGTTAAAGAAGTCAGAAAGAAAATGCTGAGAAGTGATGAAGAAGTCACATACCATCAGATTAAAAATGTGTTGAACCTCAAGTTCAATCCAGTACCAAACGTTGAGTATGAACAGTATGTTTCCAGTCAAGAACATCAAAGAGTTGTTGTAACTCTAAATGAATTTGTGGAGACTTGAAACACTCATCAGACACAGTAAGTTCAATTAATTTAAGAATGAAGAAGCCATGTGTCTTAGGGTTATTGATGGATGCTTGTCCATTTTTTTGAGATGACAATGCTGAGAGAAAATCCTAGACTGTAGCGAGTGTCAATGGCTGCCAGAGCTGAGGAACACGTTGAGAAACAAGTTGCTGACATAGAGGCCAGAGATGCCCAGAGTGAGTCAGATATAAGTGTGAAAAGTAAAATGAAACAGAAAACTGAAGGGCACAAAGTGATGTCCGCAAGTAAAAAGAAGTTGTGTTTCAGATGTGGATTTTTGTCTCCACATGAAGAAAAACGTCTTACCGTTGGACAGATATGCAAAGGCTGTGGTAAAGAGAAACATTTAGTGACAATGTGTAGAGCGAAAGAAAGAGTAAGTGTGTCACAGCGCAAAGACAAAATTGCTGCCAGAACGTTTCAGATTGAACGTTCAAAGCACATCCACAAGGTCAGGCAGCGACATCAGTTGATGCAAATAGATACTAAACGAAGTTGATTGTCATCTAAATCATTGTCAAACAATTGTTCAGCTTCAATAATTAGTGAAAGTGAAGAAAGTGATTGTGACATGTCAATGTTTACCTCAGAGAAACATGCACATGGCGGACTGGTCACATGTAAAGAAAAGTTGACACGCCAATACAATAAAAATCATGCAAAAACTGTTCAAAGATCTCACTTACAATAAATGGATGCTCAATACCTTTTATTGATAGTGGGGCACCAATAAATATAATGTCTGAAGAGAAATACAATGAACTGTCTCTATTACCAGTGCTCATGCCCTCAAAGACCACAGTGTATGCTTGGGCTGCATCGATGCCCCTGAAGAGTAAAGATTAATTTGTAGCAACAGTAAAACATAAAAAAACAAAGGTACAAGCACCAAATTAAGGACCAAATTTACAAGGCCATAGTGCCTCCTTGTGCCACCCTAGTGCCATTCTGTTTTACGCTAATGTAGCTCAAGGAGGCAATTTTCGCCACACCATATTTACAAATTGGAGGAATGCATGCACAGTGCTACTTTGCAACCTCTTGCGCCACATTATGCCTGCGTCAGGCACAATGTATGCAAGAGGGGCTTCTGGTGTTAAGAGGCCCGCAAAAATGGCACAGTTAAACTACAAGATTTCACTGTGCCATTTTTTGTGCCATTTTTAAAGCCTGCTCAAAGCAGGCATTAAAGTGACGCACCCACTTTAATTATTGGGCCTCCTTGCAGTTTCCTTCACTAGCACCAAAAATGTTGACGCTAGTGCAACAAAGCACCACAATAGTGTCTAAAATTGATGCTATTGGCCTTACGTGCTCCATGGTGCCCTGAATTGTAAATACAGAGCACCCGTGGTGTCGTTAGGTGGGGAAGGGGTGACGTGGAAAGCTGGCGCATCAGCACTGATGTGCCAGTTTCTTGTAAATATGTCCCCAAGTGCTTCAAGGTACAGTGACAGGTGCCTGTTTGCTCAGTTTCAACATGGCTGCTGATATGGGACTGATTTCTGTGAATTACAATATGAACGCTCATCACGGACTAGCAAGTCAATTCCCTTAATTTTTTTCTCGTTTAGGAAAGTTAATCACTATGAAAGTAGAGCTGAATATAAATGAGGATATGTGTCCTGTCGCTCAAAGACATAGATGAGTTGCTTTTCATTGACAAGAAGCTGTTGGCATGTTAAGCATGATGTTATTGAGCGCTCTACTGGTCCAACACCATGAGGTTCTCCCATAATAGTAGTAGCCAAAAAGGACAGTGAAGAATCTATGCACATATGCATTGACATGTGCCAGGCAAACAAAACAATTGAAAGAGAACAACATCCAGGGCTGACATGAGAATGCAATTGAATGATGCCAAGGTCCTCTCTTGACTTGATTTGAATAAAGGCTATTATGAGTTGAAACTTGAAGAAAGCTGCAGGTACATTTCAACCTTTTCTACAAATGTTGATTTTTTTAGATATAAAAGACTTAGGGCTTCATTTAGAAGAAACTTGTGCATCGTGATCTTGCATCACGCTGTGCCCCCCAACAACGCCATGGGAGTGCTGTATTCATAATACTGTGTTCCATGGTGCACACTGTCCACAGCTGCATCAGAAATCGTAAAGCAGTTGTGGCGCTAATCCTTAGCATTGCTGGACTAGCTTCAAAATTTTGATGCTAGTCCAGCAATTCTAGGGGGGGCACATTGAAAACAGCACAGCATCACTTTAACGCCTGCCCTGAGAAGTCATTAAAAAAATTACGCTGTGATGGTGCAGAATGGTGCAGTAAATTCTCGTACATTTCTCTGCTCCATTTCTGCAGCCCTTTTTGTGCGGGACCTCCTACCTTTCATGTATTATACCTGGCACAGGTATAATATGACGCACGAATTTACAGACTGGTGCAATGGTACCTTTGGATCAGTTTGTAAATGCTGCGCTGTGTGGGGTTTTGCACCACCATAGCTTAAGCAAATGATGCTACAGCAGCAAAAATTCCTTGTAAATGAGGACCTTGGTTTTGGAGCGCCATTGGCTGCAGAACCCTTTTAAAACATAATTTGAAGCATCATCCAGCCTGTTATGAATGCATTTAATCACAGCAATTACATTTTGGTTTCCAGAGCTTCTCAGCAGGAGCACAATAGATCTCTTGCACTAATATGTCAATTACTTAGTGATGCAGATTTGCCTTTGAATGCAGGCAAGTGTGAGATCGACAAGACAAAACTGAAATTCGTTGGCCATATCTTTTCTGATTGGGGTATGATGACTGATCTGGCAAAAGTACAAGCTTTTTCAAATGCTGACCACCCACAAGAAGTTTCAATGATACGTTCTTTTCTTGGCATGGGCAGTTGCTGTTCAAGATACATACAAGATTTTGCTACTGTTAGTGCTCCATTACAAGAGTTGACAAACAAATGTGTTTCTTTTCAATGGCTACCAGAATGTGAGAAAGTTTCAAGAGAATTAAATATGCCATTGAAAATGCTACAAAAATGGTGTACTTCAATCCAAAGCTTCATACAGAGGTTGTGGTCGCCACTAGCTAGGTCGGGTTAGGTGCTATCCTTGCACAGCATAGTGGACGCCTAAATGCTAGATGGAATATTGTGGCCCATGCTAGTAGAAGTGTGTCTCAAGCAGAATGTGCTTACTCACAGCCTGAGAAAGAAAGTTTGGCTGTGGCATGTGCTTGTGAACATTCTTGTGTTCCTGTATGGAAAGCCATTTATGCTGTTTACTGATCATCAAGCTTTGCTGACCATCTTTGGAGATCCAAAGAGAGTCAGCAAAGATGCCTCCTCAGACTGAACATTGGGGATTATGTATGCAAGAGTATGATTATACAATTGTGCATCATCCGGGAAAGGATTAGAATCCTGCTGACTACTTTTTGAGAGTACCTATACAAGGTCATGGTACTCTATCCAAGATGGCTGAGGTCTATAGTCATTTAATTGCCACTGTCACAAGTCATGACAGTGACCTGCTGAAGTTAAAAGACATAATTATACATCAGTCGTGGAACAAATGCATTTGACAAATGCATTTGACCTCTCAATAATAAAGATGAATATCAAAAATCCAAAAATGTCAAAGATGAATTGTCCATAAATCAGGAAGGAGTTATATTGGGAGAATCCTGATTCCCTTGAGTCGCACCTTAACTTATGTGAATTTATAAAGCATGTAACAATCCAGGGGCTTCCCAGTGCTAGGTGAGTCAAGTGTACTTCCTTAATCATCTGGAGCTATATCCTGGATAGGCTAATAAAGTTAAAGCCACATTTTGAACAGTTTTCTAAATTTCATTTAGTTGGTTTCAGTTTTTAGATCCATTGGTGTTGAATTCCAAAGTTGGGAGGACAGATAGGAGTATGGTCTGCCACCCAATCTAGATCCCTGGACGTGTAACTATAACTTGTGCTCTTGCCATGCACAGTTTTCTCACCAATACTTTTACTGCAAATGTTACAGTGATATCGCCAATGATATCATAGAAGATGTCATGAGTGATGTAGTATCTGGGGTAATAACAGTACATGGCAAAACCGCAGGATATAGTTACTTTTGGCACAAGTTATAGTTACTTGAAATACATGTAACTATAACAGCTGAATTTCTATAGTTTTGTGCGTGTAAAATCTGAACATAACTACAACGTCCTGTAACCTTTGTTTTTTTTTAGTGAATTTCTAAGGCTTTTTAAATTTTATTTCCTAACTATAACACCCTGTAACCTTTGTTTTTTTCAGTGAATTTATAGGCATGTTTTAACTTTAAGTAAGATGCCTATCACAATACACGGTGGAAAAGGGTTGGAGGCAGGGCCTGGACTGGTATTGTGCTGCTCCCACCAAAGCTTTCTGCTCCTACCCATACTCCTCCTTGCCATCCATTGTCCAAGTTCATGCCCTTGCTCCCTCATTACAGCCCTGTGTGGCTGTTGTTCTGCCACTGTCCTTTCTGCCCAGAACAGTTAGTTGCTGCACCATCCACCTCCTCCCTACACCCTGTTGTCCTAGACCATGCACCTGGTCTCTCCTTACTGCCCTCCCTGGTCCAATGTGCTGCTACTGTCCCCCACTTAGATTGATATCCCTGACTACTCATCCTGCCCTTCGTTGCCCAATTCTATGCCACATCATTGCCCTCCTGCTTTGCCTCTGTGCCTAGCTTGCTGCCCCTGCCCTCTTTCCCTTGCCCTTTGATGTCTGTGTATATCCCCCTGCTCCCTCCTTTTTGTCCACCATGTTCCATAGACCTGCCACTGCTGCACCCATCTATTCTGAGTTTTCTGTTGAGCTGCCACTTCCCCTTCCACCTGCCTAGCATGGTCAAATGACTCCAACCTGTCCCTGCCATCTCTATCCTGCCTGCCTGAGTTCCATGCCCCTATCGCCTCCCTCCTGTCCTTCATGGCCCATTTTTCGGCCATTGTCTTCTGCCCTTCATGCTCTGTTGGGCTTCAACTGTCTCTTCTGCCTGTCTTGGGTGGTCTGTTATGAAGCCCCTTCTCCTGCCCACTCATGTCTTTGTCCAGCCCCTACACCTGCCTTGTGTTCTCCATGGTCCTTTGTGCATGCCCCTGCCTGCTCCCTTGTGCCCACCATGGACATTGTGCTGCCACTACACCTCCTACTTGTCATGCAAGGTCTTCTGTGCTGCCATAGCCTCTGCCACCTGCTCTCTATAGTCAGTTTTCTGCCCCTGAACCCCTCCCACCTTTCATCCATTGTCTGCATGTATGTCATTATAGTTTCACTGTTGCCCGCCAAGGCGTGTTGTGCTTTCAGTGCCCATAGCACTGTGTGGTCAGCTTGCTGCTCCTATCCCCTTCCACCTACCAACTGTTTTCCATGTGCAGGCCACTATTTTCTTCCTCCTGCCTTGTCTAGTCCATTGTCATGCCCCTGCCCTCCATGGTCCATTATGCAGCAACTGTCCCTCCTGTCTGTCTGGTATGGTGAGCTTGCTACCCTTGCCTCTCTCCCCTCTGCTCTCTGATGTCCACCTGCATGGCCCTGTCCCATCCCTATTGCTTTCCAAGGTCTGTTATGCTGCAATGCCATCCTGCTGCCCTCTGTGGTGTATTGTGGTGTAATGTGGTCCTCCGGGCGGCACAATCTTAGAAGTCCTGGCACCGGTAAAGCTCAGCGGAGTGGGATGGGTGCTGCCCTTGTGATGATAAAAAGGGAAGCAAGAAATATACCAGCATCAAGGCATCCAATATTTAAACCCACATACACACACACACACACACACACACCACCTCCGCTGCATCTCATAATAAAGGTATATTAAGTCATTCATTATTAAGATATATTTATGAAATTTATAAATAATATTTCTTACAGACTAAGGCTGTCATTACAACATTGGCGGTAAAAGCCGGTTACGGCCGTGCAGAAGACCGCCAACACACCGCCGCAGCAGCGGAAATCCGCCACAGCTATTATGACCCACAGCACGGAATCTGCCAAAATTCAGACACCCACACAAGTCCGCCACACCAAAGGTCAGTGATAAACGCGTGAAAACAAATCCTCCACCGTCACGCCAACAGAAATACGCCCACACTATCACGACCCACGAATCCACACGGCGGTCTTTCAACCGCGGTATTCCATTGGTGGTACACACCACCACGCTCAAAATACACATACATATACAAAACACATCTATATTGGACAATTCGAAATACACACACCTAATACACATACACACACCACTCCCACACACCCAATACAATATAAAAAAAACACCCACATCACCCACAAACCCCTATGGCCACAATTACTGAGAGAATGCCAGAGAGAGACACCACCATCAACAATACTAGCATCCACAGGCACACAACACCATCACCCACATAACTTCCACGCACCTCACACTACACACCTCTACATATCAGCACACTTATCACCCCACACACCAACCCACACATCACCTCACACTACACACCTCTACATATCAGCACACTTATCACCCCACACACCAACCCACACATCACCTCCACCACCCCATGGCACGGCAAAGACACCCCAGGTTCTCGGAGGAGGAGCTCAGGGTCATGGCGGAGGAAATCATCCGGGTAGAGCCACAGCTATTTGGAGCACAGGTGCAGCACACATCCATAGCTAGGAAGATGGAGCTATGGCGAAGAATAGTGGACAGGGTGAACGCAGTGGGACAGCACCTAAGAAATCGGGATGACATCAGGAAGAGGTGGAACGACCTACGGGGAAAGGTGCGTTCCATGGTCTCAAGACACCACCTGGCGGTTCAGCGGACTGGAGGCAGACCCCTACCTCCTCCCACACAACAAACAACATGGGAGGAGCAGGTCTTGCTGATTCTGCATCCTGAGGGCCTCGCAGGAGTAGCTGGAGGAATGGACTCAGGTAAGTCAAATCTTAACTATTACATCCCCCACCCTACCTGCATGCCAGCACATACCCCCACCCTCACCCCCATCACTCTAACTCCTCACAAATGCCCCAACATCACAAACCTCACATCCTAACACCAAGCCCTGCATGCAACAACAAAGCATGGACACCCATCACTAAAGCATGCCCACTGCACATACCCATACACCCCCCTAAACCATCAACACACAAGGTTCCAAACAGGAATGCAAGCACTGGGTTACAAGGTCACCCACCTATTGCACACCATGGCACAAACAGATGAAATAATCATCCTTTTATACCCCTGCAGGACTCCTACCCAACGTCACCGGACAGGAGCGTCCAGACATGTCCACACCACCAACAGAAGAGGCCCACAGTGATGAGAGCACCTCTGTCCAACTGGATCTAGATGACCAGCCCGGCCCATCGGGGACCTCTGGACAGTCGGTTGCCCTCACCCAGTCACAGGCCACCACAGACCTTCCCCCCTCTGGAAACATCAGCACAGCACTCACGCAGCGGGCCCATACCTCCGTCCCCAGGACACGTCAATCAGCACTGTGTCTACCACTACAGGGAATCCAGGCTAACCCACCACCCCAACAACAATAGGGACCTGGGGGCAGTGGTAGTGGGCACACGGTCCAGGGGACGGAGGCCCAGGAACACAGGGAAACTGGGAGGGCTGCTGTGCGACAGGGGGAGGACAGGCCCAGGGAACCCACTCTCCACGAGGCCCTCTCCAACATCATGGGAGCCTACCACCACTCCCAGGAGACGATGGCAAAGGTACTGGCCAATTTTCAGGAGACCTAGCGCCTGTAGGAGGAATAGTATTCGGGCTTCAGGGAGGAACTGCCCACCACCTCCGCCGGCGCTAGTGGACAGGAGGCACCGCCACAGGACCACCACACCAGCATCCCACCCCCTGCAGAGGGAGAATCGCCTCGCAAACGGTCCCTGAGATCCAGGATAAAGACAGAGAATGATGCCAAGACCCCCGCCAAGAAATTAGACCACCCTGAATGTCATCCTACTGTCCCACTTTGTCACGCTGTCCATCCTTAAATGGCCCCAGCTCCACTTCCTATGCCCATTAGGGCAATGCACCTGTGAGACTAGTAGACTGGATTCTTCCATGGACATTCCTCCACCATCACACCTCACCATTTTGCTACCCCCTCCAATATTGAGCACTTAAATAAACACCCTTAAAGCACAAAACAATCTGGAGTCAGTCTGTGATTTCGGAATAGTGTATTAGCAATTACTGTGGCAAAAAGGTCTTTCATTTGTAATGTCAACATACTTATGTCACACAGCTGTAGTCCATGAGGAATCAAAGCAGATGTCACACATTGGGACCCACATCTGTGAAATCGTAAGGGAAAGTGACAACTCAGTGACCATACACTGGGTGAAAACGACAGACAGTAGAGAGGTAGTAGTGTTTAAGTACATGTAGTGGGCAGGTTTGTATTCTTACCTGTGTTTCACTGGAAATATTGCTGGATCACTGAGTCCCTGTTGTCCATGTCTTCTTCTTCTGCTTCCTCGTCTACACTGTCCACAGGCTCCACAGCTGCAACAACACCGCCATCTGACCATCTTCCTGCAGAAAAGGCACCTGCCGTTGCAAAGCCAAGTTGTGAAGCATACAGCAGGCCACGATGATCTGGCACACCTTCTTTGGTGAGTAGAATAGGGATCCACCTGTCATATGGAGGCAGTTGAACCTGGCCTTCAGGAGGCCAAAGGTCCACTAGATCACCCTCCTAGTTCGCCCATGGGCCTCATTGTAGTGTTCCTCTGCCTTTATCCTGGGATTCCGCACTGGGGTCAGTAGCCATGACAGGTTGGTGTAACCAGAGTCACCTGCAAATGGCGAGGGACAACTGTTAGACACACACTAACCTGTAGAGATATCCCCAGACCCAGACAACCATTTCCACTGTCTTGCTTCCAGGTGCTCACCTAATAGCCACACACAGTGCCTCTGGAGTTGACCCATCACATAAGGGATGCTGCTATTCTGCAGGACGTAGGCGTCATGCACTGAGCCATGGAACTTGGCATCCACATGGGAGATGTACTGGTCTGCCAAACATACCATCTGAACATTCATTTAATGATAACTCTTCCGGTTTCTGTACACCTGTTCACTCCTGTGGGGATGGGGACCAAAGCCACATGGGTCCCATCAATGGCACCTATGATGTTGGGGATATGTCCCAGGGCATAGAAATCACCTTTCACTGTAGGCAAATCCTCCACCTGAGGGAAAACGATGTAGCTCCGCATGTGTTTCAGCAGGGCAAACAACACTCTGGACAACACGTTGGAAAACATAGGCTGGGACATCCCTGATGCTATGGCCACTGTTGTTTGAAATTACCCACTTGCAAGGAAATGGAGCACTGACAGCACCTGCTCTTGAGGGGGATTCCTGTGGGATGGCGGATAGCTGACATCAGGTCTGGTTCCAACTGGGTACACAGTTCCTGGATTGTGGCACGGTCAAGCCTGTATGTGATAATCACATGTGTTTCCTCCATTGTCGACAGGTCCACCAACGGTCGGTACACCGGAGGATGCCGCCATCTCCTCACATGTCCCAGCTGACGGTGCCTATGAAGGACAACAGAAAGCACAGAGTCAAACAATTCAGAGGTACGTACCCACAGCTCACACAGAACACCAATCATAATCTGAAAAGTGGCCTAGATATGTGTGACGCAGTTAAAAATGAAGCCATGTGGGCCCCTGAAATGGCGGTTGCCTGACCTCTAAAGTGGGATGTGAGGTAACTGTGCTGGTGTTGTACACTGTTGCGGTAGGCAGTCGAAGACCGCAGCGCAATGCTGCATTGGTTAACATTGGACCCTATGAGTCCCAGGAGCCAATGACGATGTACGCCGGCGGTGACGGTACGCACCGCCGCGGACGTGCCCGCCATTTTCTATCTGTTCAATCACTCAATACCTTATCTTCGACAGGAGAGGACCTACACTGCAAGTGCTGCTGTGACCTCGGTCTGGAAGAGACAATGGCTCGAGTGTCTGGGGAAAGAGCCCCTGCCTTCACATCGGAGGAGTTGGAGAAACTCGTGGATGGGGTCCTCCCCCAGTACACGCTACTCTATGGTCCTCCAGACAAACAGGTAAGTACACTGGGAGCATGCTGTATGGGCTATGCCTGTGTGGAGAGGTGTGGATGTAAGAAGGAAGGGGCGAGAGTGTGGCGTGCATGAAACGATGGTGAGTGCATGTGCCACATTCCAAGGATAGGGATGGGGGCCAATGACTGTGATGGGGCAGTTGGTAATAAGTTTCTCTTCCCCCTGTACAAATCATGTAGCTTAGTGCCCACCAGAAAAAGTATATTTGGCGTGCCATAGCCAAGGACGTCCAGACCCTGGGGGTCTACCACAGACAGAGCACCCACTGCCGGATGTGATGGGAGGACATTCGCCGCTGGAGCAAGAAGACGGCGGAGGTTCAGCTGGGGAGGGCCTCCCAACGTGGGAGGGGTGCCCGTCGCACCATGACCCCCCTGATGTTCAGGATCCTGGCGGTGGCGTACCCAGAGTTGGATGGGCACGTGAGGGAATCACAGCAGCCACAAGGGGGTGAGTACACTCTCATCCTGCTGAATTTGCGTGCAGGGCAGGGGTCTGGGTGGGGTAGGTGGGCTTTGGGTTTCCCTAGGCCAGGGCGAGTTCCGTAGGCAAGGTCCCTCCGTAAGGCAGGCCATGTGGCACCCCACCGCATCTCTGTAGAGTGCCAAGTACACCTAGTCCTGCCCCTGTGTCATCCATGTGTGCAGATGTCATCCATAGCCTAGTAGGCCATTTCCCAGGAATTGAACAGTGGAGCCCAAGTGCAGGGGCCTTCTGTGTCTGTCATGTCCGTCAACGGTAGCAGTAATGCATACACTCAACATGTCTTTCTTCTGTCGTCCCCCCCTTTTTGTGGTCTCCCTGTTCTTGTGTGCATTAGCATCATCAGGCGGAGGAGCAGTGGCACCGGAGCACGAGGGGGCTGCATCCCACATGGCCATGGAGGGCCACACTACGGAATCGGACTTCACCAGTGGGACAAAGGGTGAGGGGAGCTCCACGGCGGGGACAGGAGCTGAGACCAGCGACACGGACTCGTCCTCTGATGGGAGCTCCCTTGTGGTGGCTGCAACATTTGTGCTCCTCCCTCCTCCCAGTCTCGTCTACACTCACACCTGTATGCTCTACCTCTACAGCCACTACTACCATCACCAGCACACCCACCACCACTCCCCGCTCACGTGCAGTCACCACCCCCACTACCATTCACACGTCCCCTGTGTCCTCTCCCAGTGTGTCTGTGACGCCACCTCCCCAGATACACAAACGCAGGCACACACCCACCCAACAGCCATCCACGTCACAACAGCCTCCAGAGGATGCACCTGCACCCAAAGTCAGCAAACAAACACCTCCTACAACCACAACCACAACAAAAAAACTTTTCCTATCCAACCTTGACCTCTTTCCCACACCTCACCCACCCCATCCGTCTCCTAGGTCCCGAACTAGCACCTCAGCCACAACATCTCCGGGACCAGTGGTGTCTGTAGTCACCGGAATCTGGAGTGCACCGGCCACCAGGGCAGCCAGTGTGGGACAGAGCCACAGCACAGAGAGTCCCCCACCTGTCAAGCATCAGAAGTTGGCCAGTGCCCGGCGGGAGAGGGGGAAGACTCCAGCCAACAAAGCCTCTCCCAGGGGTCCCGGTGGGAGTGTGGAGTCAGCTGCGACACCTTCCAAGGTGGGGAAGGGCCACAAGAAACCAGGAACGTCTGGGAAGAGCAGCACGGCAGGGAACACCGCCATCATCCCTGCTGCCCAGGAGGCCACAGCCGTCATCCCCACTGCCCAGGAGGCCACAGCCGTCATCCCCGCTGCCCAGGAGGCCACAGCCATCATCCCCGCTGACCAGGAGGCCACAGCCATCATCCATGCTGGGACAGAGAGGACCGCCAGCACAAGCCCTGCTGGGCTAGAGAGGACCACCAACACAAGCCCCGCTGGGCTAGAGAGGCCAGCCAGCACAAGTCCCGCTGGGCTAGAGAGGACCGCCAGCACAAGCCCCGCTGGGACAGAGAGGACCGCCAGCACAAGCCCCACTGGGACAGAGAGGACCGCCAGCACAAGCCCCGCTGGGACAGAGAGGACCACCAGCACAAGCCCCGCTGGGCCATGAAGGACCGCCAGCACAAGCCCCGCTGGGCCATGAAGGACGGCCAGCAGCTGAGTCACTGCAAAGAAGTCTGCCTCTCCATGCACCGCTGAACAGGGCACCGCCGTCTCAAGCACCGCTGAACAGGGCACCACCACCTCAAGCACCGCTGAACAGGGCACCGCCGTCTCAAGCACTGCTGAACAGGGCACCACCATCTCAAGCACCGCTGAACAGGGCACAGCCGTCTCAAACACCGGTGAACAGGGCACCGCCGTCTCAAGCAACGCTGGCCCATGAGCACCAAGGGCACTGACGCTACTGAGTCCATCACGGGCAGAATGAAGCACTCTGGGCACCATGCCCCCTCCAGAACGAGTGGAGTGATCCATCCACTACCTCTGTCCTTAGCAGGATGAAGCACTCTGGGCACAATGCCCCCTCCAGAACCAGTGGAGAGATCCATCCACTACCTCTGTCTTTAGCAGGATGAAGCACTCTGGGCACAATGCCCCCTCCAGAACCAGTGGAGAGATCCATCCGCTACCTCTGTCCTTAGCAGGATGAAGCACTCTGGGCACAATGCCCACTCCAGAACCAGTGTAGACTGTTATCCCCTTGAGAGACTGTGGCTTTACACTCCCCAGGATTGAACAGGATTGTTGCATGTGTGTGTCCCTGTTTTTTCCCTCCCCCCTCCCCTGTGTCGTGGGTGCAGTACTCACCGTGGTCTTCGCCGCCGGCGTTCGTGCTCCTGGTAGAGGAGCAGGAAGACTATCGCAGGGAGAATTTGGAGATCCCGCTGCATGGTGTCCTAGTTCCTCGTGGGGTGTGTAGAGGTGAGCATTTTCCCTTCAGAATGCTGTTTCTGCCGTGTTTTTATCCGCGGTGAATCCGCCCCGGAAAAGGTGGCGGATTGGTAGGTTGTGATACTGTGGGCGGTACTTTGTCCTCCGCCTGTCTGTTGGCAGTGACCGCCACTCTGTTTGTCTGTACCGCCGTGGCGGTCGGAGTGTTAAAGTGGCTGTCTTTGTTTACCGCCGGCCTGTTGGCGGTCTTACCGCTGCTTTAACACTGACCGCCACGGTTGTAATGACCACCTAATTCTATAAAATCCCAGCCACGGTAACATTTTCATTATTAATATGGATTACATTTTGTAACAAAGTGAGTTTTTAATTAATTGAAACTATTGTTAATATTTTAACAAAAGATAAACATTTGAATTTTATTTTATATTTAAATTGAGCTTATTAAATTTCAAAATAATGTATTTATATTTTGAAACATATATATTTTTTTAAATCTAAACTTGCATATCCTGGGAGAGAGAATTTGAAATTCTTTCCTATTGGGTGTTATTTTGTCTCTATCAAGGCTGACAAGTCCCACCAGGCACCGGGCATTTTCCTGGGATGCTGAAAGGGTGGTGAGGGGGGGCGCTTTTGTTACTGGGGGCTGGTTGTGTAGCGGTGAAGCAGGCTTAAAAGCACTACAGAGTTCCTTGTTTATCCAACAGTTTTCAGGCAACAATACAAATGCCAAGGGATCTGGGGATTAATGTTCCTGCTGAGTAGAGATGGGAATGTTGTCTAGTGGCAGTTTTGACTCATCTAAGCTAGCGCAGAGGGTTTACATACCCTCCGCTCAAATTAACTCATATTAATGAACTAATACTGTACTCAGATTTCCCGATGCTAATCCACCACTGATTCCTCTTGGATTCCGTAGTAGCCTGCTATTCGCAGAAAAGTGCTACAAAGCCTTGTCAGGGGTAGAAATTGCTATATAAATACAATTATAATTACAATTATAATTACAAATTGTGCTGCTGCAACCCCTGACACCTGTCCTGTAAGGCTAGTTTGGTGCCCCTGCCCATTTCCCTCCATGTACCTACCCCATTCCTCCTGCTCGCCGTGATCCAATGTACTACACTTGTCAACATTTAGAACTAGGTAAAACTGAGATTGTGAAAACATGCTCTGCTCTTCCCTGTGCAGGCGTTAAAAGTTTTTAAAAGAATTACACAAATATATCTGTTGGGGCCTGATTTAAGGAAAGTGGTGTTGCACCCAGTGGTGCACTACATTCCTTGCTCCCCTTGGTGCCCCCCTACCGCCACCATGTGTCCGCCATATGTGTGCCATATTTAAAATACGGCACACCATGGTGCAGGGTAGGGGGCAATAGCACCATTATTGTTTATGCTATTGATGTACTCTGCAAGAGTAGCGGCAACATTTTGGCGCTACTCCTGCAGAGAACATACGGGCCCAATTTAATTTAATGGCATGGTGTAGGAGGAGGGCCCTCTTTGTAGTGCACTAAACTAGATACACTGTGTAGGGGGTGCAGGCAACCAAACGCTGGTTTCCAGAGGCAAAAACTAGATCACCTAATGCTCTATTTTTTTAGGTAGCTTGCTCGACCAGTTAGGCTAATCTTGGTTTCATCATTTGATGTATCAATCATGCACCACACACACTCAAGGAATAACTCAAGACCAATTTTATAAAAATACTTTAGATTTTCATATAATTTTTAAGACCAAGATGGTCAAGATACGTAAAGTACTTTTTGAGTTATGATCTTTAAAATTTTTATAAAGTTAGTCTTTCTTTGCATAATTACGCATCATAGGGATCAATAGGCAGTCACTGTTAAAAATGCATTAAAAATCGTACAATTGGGTTACCACTTTCTTCTTTTGCAGGATGGTCAAATTAGTCGGTGGGCACCTTCTGCTAGCTGGAGAGACTTGGGGGGCTCCTGGTTCTGGCGGGAGCAGAACGGGAAAGTCTTTTGGCACAAGCACAGGGGCACTTGGAGGGGACACCTGGAAAAGGAGATGGTTTGCAAATTTAAAGGTGGTGCTTTGGGAGCCCCTTGGGCTTTCAAGGTTGCAAGGGGTTAGGGACCCATGGAGCACAGCTGGTTCCTCATTGCAAGGCACAGGGCGGTCAGATGCAGGGCCAGTTGGTGATCCAAGAGCTGTGCGCAACGGAACCCTTTGGAGGTGGAGTAAAGTTTCTTTGAGGGTGGCTCACAGGACCACGGTAATACTCAATTGTTGGGTCTGGGGTGCTCCTGAAATCCTTCAAATGGGGTTTCCTTCTGGTCCAGTTACAGCTCTGGGGGAGCTGGTTTTCTTGGAGTCCGATGTGCACTGGCCAGTTAATGGGGTATTGGCACGACTCGGACACACTGGTACACTTGTAGGTCTCATCCAGGTTGCTGTCAGTGTGTTTTTGGATCCAGATGCAATATCTGGTGGCAGAGAAATCAGCCGGTAAGTAAAGTGACTCTCACTGGCTTGTTGGTACTTGCTTGGTTGTTGAGTGGTGGCTCCACTCAGAAGGGATATCTGGGGCGATTTATGAAGCCTGGAGGTCCCCTGGATTTATTGGGGTCAGTCCAGTGTCCAGCTCCTCCGCAGCAGTGATTTTCAGGTCCTGGGTGCAGCAGGCAGGGTTTGGTGCCTTTTCTTGATGCAGCAGGTCCACAGTTCTATTGCTTTGGATCTTGTTTGGTGCGAGTCTTCTTTGTCCTTTTGAATCTGATTTCTTGGTCTAGGGAAGCCCACTAAATAATGAATTTAGTAGGCGTTTTAGGGGAAAACAGGTAGTGTCCAATGGAACACTTACTTACGGGTGACTCCACCCTCTTTAATGACAACTTCCTGTGGGAATGGTCACTTCCTTAACCCTAATTTGCTATTTTTCTTCCATCCAGGATGGAGGAAAATGAAATAGAGGGTCCACCTTGTAGGGGTGGTACATGGCAGATGATGCCACTCCCCCTACCCTTTGTGTGGTTTCCACCCTTTGTGTGCTTACCCCCTTTGCTCCCTCGAAAAGTGGGGGTCTGCAAAGGGGGCAGCCATCTGCTACTAGCAGGAGGCCTGGGGTTTGAGTTTCAAGGGTGGTAGCTCTTTGAAGCTCACTGCCAGGGTAGTGCACATTCCTGAGGGAGAGGGTGTTAGCTCCTCTGCCCAGTAAGGGCATTGGTTTACAAACCACAGAGACAGGGCTCTCCCCCAAGGTGTGTATATTGGCTGTTTGAAGTTGGCAGGCTGGCTGGAGCCAGTCAGCAATGATGCCAGGTTAGTTAGCTTTTGTAGGGGGCTCCTCTAAGGTGAAGCCTAGGTATATTTTGTAATAAATCCAGTACTAGTACCAGTTTGGATTTATCATTCTGATTTGTTTGATACCAAAAAACCCAGAGTTCAGAGTAGCCATTATGTAGCTGGGAAACTCATGTTGACCAGTGTCCAGCACATATAGTACAATGTTCACTCACTATGTCTCAGGTTTGGAAGGGACACAGTGGGGACATATTGCTCCAGCAGGTCCTCACATATAATATCAAGCACCCTTCCTTAGGGCTCTAAGGTATGCCAGAGGGGTATCTTACCCATAGTAAATGCAGTGTATGGTGGAAAGGGCACACAGGTAGTGTGCCAAGTTGAGTTTGTGTTTTGGGTTTGCACCAGGGCACTCAGCCTGCAATGGCAGTGCTGGGTGCATCTGGATGCAAGGCCCTAGAGGGTGGCACAATCAGTGCTGCTGCCCTCAGGGGCCTATTCATAGTACCCATGCCCTGGCTACCTAAGTACCATTTACTTGGGACTTATAGAGGTAGCTAAAGGTGTTTCCAATTACCTTTGCAATTTTATGGAAATAACACTGGCACTGGGAACCTGGTTAGCAGGATCCCAGTGCACTCCAGTTCAAGTTACATTCAGAAACCAGGCAAAAAAGTGTGTGGTAAGGTACTACAACAAGGTGCCTGTTTGCCACTCATGCCCCCTTTTAACACCTGCTCTGAGCAGGTCTTAAAAGTGCATAAATAAATCACTATTTTTGTCACCCACCTAACGGGCGAACACCACCTTTGCATATATTATGCCTGGCACAGGCATAATGTAGCGTAAAGGGCTACAAAGTTGCATTGTGCCACTTTGCATATATAGTGTTGTTGTTGGCCATCTAACGCCACATTAGAATCAAATAAATTATGCTAATTGTTAGGACGGCACTAGGGGCTCTTAAATCAACCCCTTAGATTTCTTTGCTCCATTTTTTCTGCTACACCCAACCGGGGAATGCCTCCTTTGCGGACATTATGCCTGGAGAAGGCACAATGTAGTGCAAAAGGTTACAAAGTGGCGCAATGCCTGCATTACACCAATTTGAAAATTTGGCACAGAGATTTTGGTCTCTTTTGGCCACATTAGCATAAAAAATGACACTAATCTGTCCCAAGGAGATGCTAGGGGCTCCTAAATCTTCCCCAAAGGATGGAAACGGTTGTTCAAACAGCAGTTTCTTTTTCACTTTTAGAGTCAGATTTAAGAAAATTGGTGCTGCATCCAGAGCAGCGCCACTCCCTTGTTCCTCTTAGCGCCCCCTACCACCACCATGTGTGTGTCATATCTAAAATATGGGGCACCATGGAGCAGGGTAGGGGGCAATAACGTTATTATTTTTTACACTACTAATGTACTCTGCAGGAGTAGTGCCAACATTTTCACGCAACTCCTGTAGAGTACACAGGGGCCCATTTTATTCAATGGCATGCCCCCTTTCAACCCCTGCTCTGAGCAGGCATTAAAAGTACCAAAAACAATGGCACAAGGCAATCGCTTAGATTTCCTTGAGCCATTTTTGAAGCCCCCCTAATGGGCAAATGCCCCCTTTGCATACATTATGCCTGGCGCAGGCATAGTGGTGCACAAAGGGTTACAAAGTGGGCCAATGCATGCATTGGCCGTCTAACGCCACATTAGCATCACCTGTGAGCAAAACAATGACGCTAATGTGCCATTAGGATGGCACTAGGGGCTCCTAAATCAGCCCCTCAGATTTATTTGCTCCATGTTTTTGGCCCTCCAAATGGGGGAATGCCCCTTTGACATGCACTATGCCTGGTGCAGGCATAATGTAGTACAAAGGGTTACAAAGGGTTACAAAGTGGTGCAATGCATGCATTGTGTCACTTTGTAAATTTGGCACAGCAATTTTGGCCTTGTTGGGCCACATTAGATTAAAAAATAACACTAATGTGGCTCAAGAAGGTGCTAGGGGCACTTAAATCTGCCCCATAGAAAGGAAGCATTGTTCAAACATAGTATTCTCTTTTTCAGATTTAGGGGCAGATTTAAGAAAAGTGGTGCTGCAGCCAGTGCAGCGTCACTTTACGTGTTTCCCTTAGCACCCCCTTACCGCCACTATGTGTGCACTGTATTTAAAATACATTTGAGCATGGCGCAAGGTAGAGGGCAATAGCGTCAACATTTTGATGCTATTGATGTACTGTTCAGGGTTAAGAACCAATATATTGCTGCTAACCCTGAACAATACATAGTGACCCTATGTATTCAATTGTGTGCCCCTTTTTAACTCCTACTCTGAGTAGGCATTAAAAGTAGCTGCTAAAATGGCACAAAGAAATCTTTTAGATTCCTTTACACCATTTTTGCCCCCCCAACGGTGGACCGCCCCCTTTTCATACATTATACATGGCATATTCATAATGTGGTGTGGCGTTTTTGCCAAAATATTGTGATAATAGCATCATTAAGGGGCTCTTAACTCTTAAAAGTTCCCCTTAATTCCCTGTGCATCTAAGACACTGATTTAGTGACCATGGAAAGGATGCTCCACCGCAAAGGTGACGGAGTATCGTTTCGCCATACTGAAGGTCTGTCCTCCTCATTTAGGGTAAGGTACACTTTCAGGTTGCTAGTCACAGAGACCTCAGTCTCCTCTGCTGACTTATTCCTTCAACGCATGACATAGTAAGGGCCATCAGATTTATGCAATTTGTAGGCCTGCTGTATTTAGAGTGGGTGAAAAAATATTGCAAGTTTTTACTTTCACTTATCACCATCCAAAACATGGAGGTAAGCGAAAGTAAAAACATTTGAATGACGGCACATTTTCAATGCATTGAGAGGAACCGCTGTGACAGTGGTTCTTGATAATGTAAAACAACTCTACATTTGGAGGGCAGTTACTCCATCAGATCTATGATGTAAAATACTAAATCAGGTCCTGTGACATCATTTAATGCACTACAATGGCTCTTAAGTTCATCAATGATTTCTCATTCATGGAGTGACAGAGGCTGGCAGAATCAGACACAAGCTAGGCCACATGTTTCTGTCTAAAACAAGACAATTATATTTCTACTGGTGTTTCAAGCATCTTGGCATCAATACAAGTCTGGTTTACCTTTCAAAGCACTAGGGTCTAAGTTACCATTCCCTAATATGAGAGAAATGGAAGAGGGACTGATTGCCCCTTTCCCCTTGAAAAGAAGGCGTGGGGTGGGATGGAAAGTTTTCTACTCCTGAAGGTTTTGAAAAACTGAGACCTGATTGCATGTTACAGCATTATTTTTAACATATGTTGGGTAAAAATGTCATGTTTGAAACTTAGGGTATCATTTGCAAAAAACTGGCACATCAGTCTTGATGCACCAGTTTGCTTGTGTTGTTTGCTTGCGCCACCCTGCTCTTCCCTAATGACACCATGGTAGTGCAGCATTTACAATACAGAGCACCATGGCACTCGTTAACACAGCTGCGTCAAAATTTTTGATACAGTTGTGCTGCTTTGCTGGACCAGGGTCAGAAATGTTGATGCTAATCCAGCAACGTTCGTGGAGGCCCATTGAAATGAAATTAATTGAAATTAAAATAGATTTTATAAAGCACACATATGCCCAAAGGCGTCATGGCACTAAACAAAGACAGAAGAAAAGAAATCTAAGGATTCAAAAGCCAGGTTTAAGCTTTTTTCTAAAGGATTGCAGTGAGGTACATGTCTTCAAGTATACAGGTAGAGAATTCCACAACTTAGTGGTGCCATAAATGAAATTACTTCCCTCAGAATGGGCACTCCTAAATTTAGAAGAAGATCTCAAGGATCTAGCTGGAACATACCATACAAATTTATAGTTTAAAAATTGTGGTGCAAAGGCCTTCCAAGGCTTTGAAAGCTATACATAGCGCCTTAAAGTCAATATGCTTGTGCAGAGGAAGGCAGTGCAGTTGAACTAAAGCCTTGGCAGCTGATTGATGTTTTGGGCTTCCTAGCAGGAGCCGGGCAGCGGCATTCTGCAGAATCTGTAGCTTGTTCAATAACCAATTCTCTTCTGCAGATTCATACACAAGGCATTACAATAGTACAACTTTGAGACATTGAGTACGGTAATGACTAATTTCCTCAATTTTAAAAGTATAAAAGGGAGAATCTTCCTTAGAATCTTAAGAGAGAAGAAGGGCGATGAAGTTAATACATTTATCTGTTCATCAAAAGACAAAAAGTCATGAAAGACAACGCCCAGGCTTTTACTTTGGGGACAGGGACTGGTAAGTTACCTAGATCTGATGCCCACCAGTCCAGGGACCAAAAGGAAGTTTTATTGCCAAAGAGCAACACTTCAGTTTTTCCTGAATTTTATTTCAGACAATTATTGGACATATAATGACTAGTCTGGTGCATGCAACTGAAACAAATGGCTGCTGGCTCTTCATGGTTTCCCAAAACAGAGACAACGATCTGGGTGTCATCTTCATAACTTATTATATAGAACCAGTATGATTTATTCAACTAAGCCAGTGGTGTCACATATAAATTAAAAAGCATGTGGCTCAGCGAAGAGCCCTGAGGAACCCCACAAGAAAACAGAAAAGAGCTAGAGGAAAGGCCGCCCATAGCTAAAGATCGCTCTCTCTGACAAAAAAAGACTTAAGCAGAGCTAAAGCCAGTTCTCTAATGCCAAGGTATTAGGGGCCAGATGTAGCAAAGACTTTGCGAATCGCAAACGGCGAAAATCGCTGTTTGCGAGTCGCAAATGCGTCTTTGCTATGTAGAAATGCATTTTGCAAGTCGAAACCAACTCGCAAAATGCATTTCCGAGTCGCAAATAGGAAGGGGTGTTCCCTTCCTATTCGCGGTCGCAAATGGACTCGCAGTTACCATCCACTTGACTGGACCAAATAATAATTTTTCAGAGCAGGCAGTGGTCCAATGGACCACTACCTGCCCTGAAAAATACCAAAACAAAAGGTTTTGGTTTATTTTTCAAAGTGCAGCTCGTTTTCCTTCAAGGAAAACGGGTTGCACTTTAAAAACAAAAAACGGCTTTATTTAAAAGCAGTCACGGACATGGAGGTCTGCTGTTCCCAGCAGGCCACCATCCCCGTGAGTGCCCTGAGTCGCTATGGGGTCGCAAATTGCGACCCACCTCATTAATAATAATGATATGGGTCTTTGAGACCCCATAGCGACTCGCAGAAGGTGTCTGAGACACCTTTCTGCATCTCAAATTGCGACTTGCAATTTGCGAGTCGCAGGGACTCGCAAATTGCAAGTCGCAATTTGGGACTTTCCTACATCTGGCCCTAGATGTGGTCAATCAATACCTTATGATCGACTGTGTCAAAATTGGCTGAAAGATCCAGCAGGATCAGTGCCACAGCATTCCTTTTATCTAAAATAGCTCTCCATTTCCTCCACTGCTGTTAGTGGAGCGGACTCATATCTCTGTTCTTGATTAAACCTTCATGTTTTTAAGTAAACATAATGTGCTGTGTTACACAATTGGTTTTTATCAATGCTTGTTTCACCAATGCTTGTTTGCTAATGTGAGCAGATGTAGACATGTGCTTCTAATTGGGTGTGGTGTAGGCATGTGTTTCTAATTGGGTTTGGTGACTCATCCACATGTGGAAACTCAACAGCTTTCCTGATTGCCTATAAATAACAGAGTGAAGTATGCCTCCCTGCTTGGCTTTGTTTTGCTTCCTGATCTCAGCATTTGATTTGGCAGTCCAGCCCCTGCTGTCATTCTCGTATTCAGGTCTTTTGAGGCAATTTTTTTCTTCTTTCCTGTACCAGCTGACACCAGGCATTCCTCTAGCCCTCCCGAAAAGACTTCAGCTAAGTGAGTAGTATTCTCCAGGGAGTGTGTTCTTGAGCACCGTGCTTTCCTAGAACGGCTGGTGTATTTCAGACCTCGTATTTTGGCAGAGTGCTTACCTTAAAGAGACAAATGCATTTCTGAACATTCTACATCATTATTGTAGTTACTTGCCTAAATGTGCTTCAGGACATCTGCTTGAGAGCATTTACGTGACTTTTCTTTATCTAATAGCATAACTCTCGGATTTAAATTGTATCATTCATGCCTTTAAAAGTGTTTTTCACACACACAGTGAAACCAAACCAAACTCTGCCACCTTAACTGTTTAAACCCAGAGTGGACATTTGCATTTCTTGGATTGTTTTTGTTCCTTTTAGCTTAACCCTATGCATGCAGGAAAGTTATATGTGGTATAATTAATGCCCTTGTTTGTCTTTCTTGTGCATGATAAGTGCAACCACAGTTCTAATTGTAGTGTTCAACAGTGAATCTCTGTGAAGCCAGCCCTAGTGTTGCAGTACTTATTGTTATGGTACTGCCGCACCGCGGTCAAAAGACCGCGGCGGCCATTCTTACATTTCCGCTGGGCCGGCGGACGCTCTCCAAAAGAGCGCCCGCCGGCCCAGCGGAAATGCCCCTGCAACGAGGACGCCGGCTCAAAATTGAGCCGGCGTAGTTGCAGGGGTGCGACGGGTGCACCCGTCGCGTATTTCAGTTTCTGCAAAGCAGACACTGAAATACTTTGTGGGGCCCCCAGGGGCCCCGCAGCACCCCCTACCGCCATCCTGTTCATGGCGGGTTTCCCGCCATGAACAGGATGGCGGTAGGGGGTGTCTGAATCCCCATGGCGGCGGAGGATTCAATGGGGCAGCGGTAAACCAGCGGGAGACCGCCGGTTTACCCTTTCTGACCGCGGCTGAACCGCTGCGGTCAGAATGCCCTTGGGAGCACCGTCAGCCTGTTGGCGGTGCTCCCGTGGTCGGTGACCCTGGCGGTCACCGGCCGCCAGGGTCAGAATGACCCCCTCAGTTTGGGCTTTTGGTAATGCACTGCTAGTAATTGTGCCAACAGTTATTATTATCAAAGAAAAGTGCTGGAGCATCCCGGTGTTCTTCTACTGCTCCCGTACCTATATCAGAAAGAGAGATTCAGTTTCAAGGAAGTTGAGTGCACTAACTCTACTATCACTCTGTCAACAAGGACATGCCCCCCCGAAGATACAGGGTGCCTGGCTGGACCGGCAAGACGTGGCAGTGTTTTGACTCTTACTCTTCCACTCCCCCTTTCCTTTTGGGACACCTGCTGTGGTTTCTGTGTCCACTAGGAAGTGCCGAGAGGTGTTCCAGGAGGTCGGGCATACCATCGCATTCAGGTGAGTGGCCCGTCTCAACATGATCTGATAAACTATTGGATTCAAGAAAGAAGGTCAGCTCTTTATTTATTGCCTTTTCCATGATTTTGGATGAATAAGGAAGGCAAGTTATTTGGCGATATTTACTAGAGCCCATGGGGTTCAAAATCCCACTTTTTTAACAGAGGTACGATACATGCCACCTTCCAAACCTTTGGAAAGTAGCCTTGACAAAATATTTAATTAAAATTGGGAGTCAGATGACCAGCAATGGTTTAGGAAACTGACTGCAAGAACTTAGGTGGACAAGGATCCAATGGTGACCCAAAGCGAGTTGTTAGGATGAACTCCTGAACTTGTTCAATTGTTAGGGAAGAAAAAGCAGAGAACGAGATGGAAGCCCAGCCAGGAACACTATTATCGAACAAAGGAGTGGGGGAATTTGTCTGATTGTTAGTAAAAGTGTTGAAGAAATCCAGCACTTTTAACTGAAATGCGGATGCAATATTCTTACAGAGATTGAGTGCTAATAATCTTATCCTGCTCCTTGAGTTTGGCCAATTTTTTTACTGTGGAATAACGTTTAAAGGTGAATGTTTAGCCTCAAATATTTATAGTGCAAAATAGGCTGATTTTTCACCAAGATTCAGGGCATTGTATTCAGAAATTAGGTCCAGGTGGTCAATAAAATAATAGCCCATTAAAGGAGGTATGAGAATTAAGGATTATTTTACAATTCAGGGCTGCAGATTCCGTGGAGAGGAGCGCAGTGGAAAAATGACCAATTAGGGGATTTCTAAAGATTTTTTTTAGGCCGCCTCCTTGCCTACCATCATGGGCAAACTTAAACAGTGAGTATCCTTCTAGGATGGCTAATACTAAGTCTGGAACAGAATATTCATTGGCCCAGGTTTCTGTAATGAAGGCGAATTCGACATTGTGAGCCTGAAGGAATTCAAAGAATTTGAACTTTTTCTTAATTTACAATCTAGCATTAATAAGTGTACAGTAAGCTGATGATGGATAAGCATGGTTTTGGATGGAGACCAAGCATTAACAACATCTGGGCCTTCCTTAGAGTTAAATACAGTTTAAAGACATCCTGGACACATCAGACCACTTACCACTGGTGGAGGGTCAATCTCGTTACAATTCGGAAGCCCACCAAGGAGGCACAAAGCAAGTAGAGCCTCACTGGTGTGACAGTGGCCAGCCATTGTCTGACAGCAGACCGTCAGAGTGGCTGGCGCTGAGCACCGTCCAAGTGTGGACAGACGCAGATGAGCTTGCCTTAGGCGTACCTTCAGCATTTAAGGTACAATGACGGGCAAGGGTTTACAAACGGGTGTAATAATACTATTGCATCAGTTTATAAATATGATGTTGGCAGGGAGGAGTGTTCTACGCCACCGTAGCATCAGAATAAATAATGCTACGGTGGCGAAGGGGCTTCTGAATAAGCCCCTTAGGGCCTCATTTACAACAAACTGGTGCATCGAGCATGATGCGCCAGTTTGCTTACACTGCCCTGTGCAACCCTAACAACACCATGGCAGCACAGTATTTACTATGCAGCGCACCATGGCAATCATTAGCACATCTGCGTCAGAATCTCTGAAGATGTTGTGGTGCTTTCCTGGACTAGAGTCAAAAATTTGAACTCTAGTCTAGCAAGGAATACCTGTCCTTGAGCAGGTGTTAAAAAATGATGCTAGGATTATGCAGTGAAATCTTGTAGATTTCACTGCACCATTCCTTCGGGCCTCCAAGTGACGGGACATCACCCTTGCATACATTATACCATGCTCAGGTACAATCTGGTGCAAGAGTTTACAAACTGTTGCAATTGTCCCATTGCACCAGTTGGAAAATATGGCACAGGTTGGGGCGCTCTTCTGCGCTGCTGTAGCATCAAAATAAATGACTCTATGGCAGCGCAAGGGGGTTGTAAATGAGCCCCTTAGTTCTGAAGAAAAACTTTTGAACTTTCATTGCAAGCCAAATAATTGTGTCACTTCATGTGGTTATTCTGTCTAGTACATCCAAAGAAAAATTGGGAAAAGTGCATTTCCAACATAACTATCATAAACATTGATAAAAATAATAGTTTCTGGAGTGGTATCAGCGTGGGTTTACAATTCAACATGGTTGTGTATCATATTCAAAAAGGTGCATAGAACCTTTCTTGAATTCTCCTCTTTTTATTTTGTATTTTGAGTCCCTTTCACGTTGATTCTCAGTCAAGTCATTTTATTGAGAAACTGCTTGGAAGGAGACAAAAAGAAACAGGAAAGATAGACAAATCTAACAGTCTCAGACTGTAGTCAGCCGAGTTATCCTCTCTGTTACAGAGAACCTACAGGCTCAAACAACAGAGCTATTTTTCATGTTAATGTGACCAGCTGATTCAGTCAGAACTGACAGAAAAAGTGTGGGTGTGCGTGGAGCTGTAGGAGGCTGGCCTGGTTTGTAGTGGGTAACTAAGGTACTTACACCTTATACCAGGACCAGTTATCCCTTATTAGTGAAATGTAGTCAGTGTCTAGAAGCCAGGCTCTCTAGGGGTAATGTGGATGAGCAGCCAAGGCCTAACTAGGAGAAATGAAAAGCTCGTGCAATACAACTGTAGTCACACAGTACTCACACACATGAAAGAAAATACTTAGCGGCATTTTTATAATTTTTGGTACAAAAATGCGCTAAAGCAGTGTTGCATAAAAAAAGTTTGCACCGGCTTGCACCATTCTTTAGCGCCAGCCAGACACTATATTTATGGAATGGTGGAAGCCGGTGCAAAGCGTAGGCTAGCGTAAAAAAAAAATGAAGTTAGCCAGGTGGGGGTGGCGGTATGAGAGAAGGGGATTTTGCATCAAAATATGACGTTAGGCAGGTTAGATTAAAAAAAATGACTCTAACCAGCCTAGCGTCATTCTCTGATGCAAAACCATCCATACCACATGATTCCTGTCTTAGAAAAGACAAGAGTCATGCCACCACCCCAGTGGCCAGCACAGGGGTCCAGGGTACCCTGGGCATGGCCACTGCACCCAGTGCCATGGAGTGGGCCCATTTCAGGGCCCTCAATAGCAGTTAAAAAAAAAATTAAATACTTACCTGTACCATCTATCTATACTTATCCGGGATGGGGTGCCCCATCCTCTGCTGTTCCTCTGCTGTGGGTGGGGGTGTCCATGGGGCCAGGGGAGGGCACCTGTGGGCTTATTCCATGAGTCACTGCCTGCCAAGGTTGGACCGCCGAGCGTCCACCTATGCAGCCGCAATCCCGCCGGCCGCATTACAACATCCCGCTGGGCCGTAACATTGGAGCCGGCTCCTAATGATGCTAACCAGAACCTCAGTGCTTATGCTCTCTCTGCTTTTAAAATTGTCACTGCAGGCTAGTGACCATTTTTAACAATTCTTATTGCCACACTGGAACACCCTTATAATTCCCTAGTATATGGTACCTAGGTACCCTGGGTATTGGGGTTCCAGGAGATCCATATGGGCTGCAGCATTTATTTTGCCATCCACAGGGAGCTCAGACAATTCTTACACAGGACTGCCACTGCAGCCTGAGTGAAATAACGTCCACGTTATTTCACAGCCATTTTACACTGTACTGAAGCAACATATACGTCACCTATATGTCTAAACCTCAATTAGTGAAGGTTAGGTGCAAAGTTACTAAGTGTGAGGGTACCCTGGCACTAGCCAAGGTGCCCCCACATTGTTCGGGGCAATTTCCCCCCCAGATGCCAGGAACTTCTCCTTTGCATAGAAGATGTCCCACGGTGTGCTGGAGGATGCAAAGTTGTATCCACACAGAAAGACCACAAACAAGCCTTGCTAGCTGCAAGGGTTGTGGTTGAATAAAATGGGTGCTGCCTGGGCCCAGGAAGGACCAGGAGGTGGCCCCTTGGAGAAGGAGACAGAGGGGGCGCTCAGCAGCACAGAGAGCCCATGCAGAAGCAGGTAGCACCTTCAGGAGCACTTTAACAGGCATTGAAGAAATCTGAGCACAGCAGTTGTCTCAGCACTACAAAGGAGGGTCCCACGACATCAGTGGTCAACTCAGCGAGATGAGCAATGTAGGAGGGAGTGCTGGGGACTCTGAACTGTTGGGGTCACTAGGATCCAGCTCCTGTGTTCCAGGGACCACGCTCGTCGAGATTAGAGGGGACCCAGAGGACCGGTGATGGAGAAGTTTGGTGCCTGCATTAGCAGGGGGAAGATTTCGTAGACCCACAGGAGATTACTTCTTGGCTTCCAGTGCATGGTGAAGGCAGATAGCCCTCAGAGCATGCAACACCAGGAAACAGTCAGGAAAGCCGGCAGGATTAGGCGCTACAATGTTGCTGGTAGTCGTCTTGCTACTTTGTCGCGGTTTTGCAGGCGTCCTGGAGCAGTCAGCGGTCGATCCTTGGAAGAAGTCGAAGAGAGAGATGCAGAGGAACTCTGGTGAGCTCCTGCATTTGTTATCTTACGAGAAACCTACAGGAGAGACCCTAAAAAGCCCACAGAGGAGGATTGGCCACCTAACCAGGTAAGCACCTATCAGGAGGGGTCTCTGACATCACCTGCTGGCACTGGCCACTCAGAGGCCTCCATTGTGTGCTCACACCTCTGCATTCAAGATGGCAGAGGTCTGGGACACACTGGAGGAGCTCCAGGCACCACCCCTGGGGTGGTGATTGACAGGGTAGTGGTCACTCCCCTTTCCTCTGTCCAGTTTCACGCAAGACCAGGGGTTGGGGGATCCCTGAACCGTTTAGACTGTCTCATGCAGGAGGGCACCATCTGTGCTGTTCAAAGCATCTCCAGAGGGTGGGGGAGGCTACTCCTCCCCAGCCCTTACCACCTATTTCCAAAGGGAGAGGGTGTAACACCCTCTCTCAAAGGAAATTCTTTGTTCTGCCTTCCTGGGACTGGGCTACCCAGACCCCAGGAGGGCAGAAGCCTGTCTGTGGGTTGGCAGCAGCAGTAGCTGTACTGAAAGTCCTAGAGAGCTAGATTGGCAGTACCTGGGGTCTATGCTGGAGCCCTGGGAATGCATGGGATTGGCACCCCAATACCAGATTTGGCATGTGGGGACAATTCCATGATCTTAGACATGTTACATGGCCATATTCGGAGTTACCATTGTGAAGCTACATATAGATATTGACCTATATGTAGTACACGCATGTAATGGTGTCCCCGCACTGACAAAGTCCGGGGAAAAGAGAGTTCAGAAAATTGAAAGCGTGCAGTTTAAGCACATTTCTTTAGTTATTGCTCTGTGCATTTTTCATTTACCTGCACACAATACATTTATGCTATTTGCCAAGCATATGATGTTAGTCTAGTAAAAAGCTTTGTTTTGGTTTGGTGGAGGCTGCTTTATATGCTATCTCTATAGCACATAGAAAATGTACATTCTTTGGTACTTTGTCGAAACTCCAACAAATTTCTTTGGAGTTTAAATTCTTGGCCATTCAGCATGGACCAACCAACCCATGTGTGATAGAATTTGCTCCAATACCATGCATTAAAGAGAGAAACTGAGCACACAATTGTGATTATCCATGACACCACCACATCACAGATGGGTGTCAATCTGGGATTGCCAAGAGTAAGAGATATTTTCAATTTGGTACTCATCACACTACATTCAGTACCCTTTTTCTCAGTTGGGGGATCAGAAAATAAACTATATTCCAATCCCTCCACTGGGCAGAAAATAAGTAGCTGTGGTGGAGCTAGGTGTGGGTCAAGGGATTAACTTGGGATACAGCTTTAACTATTACAGCATTGTAAATAAATGCCATGGTAGTTCAGGGCTGAGATCCAATCCTGCAGCATAGCCCTTAAGACAAATTATGACATTCTTGAAAATAATTTGCAACAGTGCTTGACGAATGGCAGTGTATTTATTGATAACAATGTTTGCAGATTTTAATTGTATTTTTATGTAAACAAATATGACATCTTGGGGTGAAAGCTTAGTAGCAGCATGACAAAGTAATCCCAAAAGGATCTTTGAATGCAGAAGACTGTCTTTTTATAAGAATGATGGGGCTAAAGTAGAATAATGCAAAACTTAATTATAATGTGAGAAAAAGACTGGGTTGTAGACAAACTAGTCTCTATTTTGTTGAAGCAGGTATTAAGTAAGACACAATCGATAGACCCGCCTCAGCCTCATATGAGGCAACATATTGGCTCATCAGAGCAGGAAGCAAGTACTCCAGAAACAAAAAAAATACCTCCCCTTAGTATTACCCATGTTAAGCAGAGCACCTCGTGCTAATGTAACCTTCTTTCCTATAAACCATTCCTGAAAACAAGACATCTCTAACCATGCTGGCCTCTAGCATCTCTCCCTTCCATGTTTCCTCCTGCTGTCTCCTCAGCTAAATACTACCAGAATGATCATTCAAGGTCTGCTTTGAAGCCCTAAGTAGCAGGTGGGAAACTCCTGCTTCCAAGGGGATATTCTTGGACAGCCCTAGTATCTCTTGAACATTCCATCCTTACTGTTACCTATGTTATGCCTATTCCTCTCACTGTCATCCTGCAGTGTGAAAATACAAAACTTTGCCTTCCCATATTGTTAGAAATGGGGTCTCTAGTTGGCAGGGGTATGCACACAGTTTAAGTAGGGACTACCACTCTTGTCAGAGTAACTCTGGTAGCTTGGCACAGAGTAGTCAGACAATGTTTAAAGCATTTGTGCAACATATAGTGACACAATGAAAGCACCACAAAAACACTTCACATAGGTTTAGAAAAATAGCTCATTATGGGGGTCATTTTGACCTCGGCAGTCTTTTCACAAGACCGCCGAGGGACCGCCGTGCTGAAGACGCCAGTGGTGGCGGTTTTCCGCTCGGCGCATTATGACTGCAGGCAGCCCTCCGTCCTTTTTCGGACGGAGAGCTTCCAGCAGCCATACTGGCGGTCGGCGGGGAAGTAGAGGTTGCTCCACCTCCAACGCCACGTCAATAGAACACCGTCCACCGAATCACGTCCTGTGATTCGGCGTGGCGGTGTTCTGTTGACGGTGTGGTGGCGGTGGAGCAGCCCATATGGATCCCGTCCCCTCCCAGAAGATCAACGGACCAGGTAAGTTGATCGTCCGTTAGAGGAGGGGGGTGGAGGGGTGTTGTGTGTTGTGTGCGTGCATGGGGGTGTGCGTTTATGTATGTAGAAGGGGTGTGTGAGTGCGTGTATGCATGTGGGGGTGTTGTGTGTTTGGCAATGAGTGCGTGTCTGTCTCTATGTATGTCTGTCTGGATGTGTGCGTGTATGTCTGAATGAGGGTGTGCGTGTATGACTGTGTGTGTGTCTGTTGGCATGTATGTTGGTGTGTGTGCGTGTATGTGTGTTGGTGGTGCTTGAGTGCGTGTTGGGTGTGTATGTGTATGGTAATGTCGGGGTAGGGGTGTGGAGGGGGTCCTGGCACCTTTGGGGGTTGGCAGGGGTGGTGGGGGTGTAGGGGAAGGACTCGGGTGGGGGTGGGGGAGACCCCTATCAGAGCCAACTGATAGTGCTTACCGCCATGGATTTCATGGCGGTTCCAAACCCCATGAAATCCATGGCGGTCAGCCGGGTCATAATACCGCTGCCGGTATTGTGACAACTGCCGGGCTGGAGACCCTGGTCTCCAGCCCAGCGGTCATCTCCGCCCTGGCGGGCGGAACGGAGAAGTGGCAGATGACCATGGCGGTAACCGCCATGGTCATAATTTCAAAATTTTTACCGCCAGCCTGTTGGCAGTAAGACCGCCGCTTCTCCACCGACAGCCAGGGTCGTAATGACCCCGTATATTCTGAACAAAATAACACCAAAATTACAAAGATCGAATAAGTACAAATGAAGATATGAATTTTATAAAAATAAAATAGTTCTAGAGCTTAGAAACAAATAGCTTTTTAAAGGTTATTTAAGGTGCTGCTGAACCAGGACAAGTCAAGAGTTCAGGTCACCCAGAAAGGAGTGTAGGCTGGCTACAGTACCATGCAGGGCCACACAGGGCCCACTGAGCAAAACGCCTTAATACTGGTCTCAGTCACAAAATGCATTGATTTTTCTGATGCGCTGGTGGATATGTGTTGCTTCCAAGGCGAAGCACCAATGCTGTGATGCGTTGTCTCTGAAGCTGATGAGATGGGTTTCTCCATACAGTGAAGGGATGCGTCAATCTTCCTTTAGGGAAGGTGACAATGGAGTGATTCTAATGTGATGTCAATGTGTAGGTTCTGAACCCAATGCAGCAGATTTCTTCACGCAGTGAAGGGATGCGCCAATCTTCTTTCATCAGTGGTGGAGATGATGCAGTGGTTCCGATTTGGTGATGAGACAATGATGAAGCACTGGCTCAGAATGTGATGCTCTGGTTCTGTTCCCACAACAGTATTGATGCATCAGTTCTGCCTCTCACAGTAGACAATGTGTAGATTCTCACTAGAGTAAGCATCTGGGTCTTCTTCCAGGGACCAGGCACAGGAGCAAAGTTAGAGACTTTGATATCCCTGAACCTCAAGCAGCAGAAGGCAAGCCAGCAAGCCCTTGGTGATCACTTTAGGGTGCAATGCAGAGCCGTCTCTCCCTCGACAGCTCAGCAGAAAAGCAGTCCTTCCAGGTCAGCAGTCCAGCAGAGTAATAGTTCTAGATGCAGCACAGCAGTTCTTCTGACAGAGTCCAGTTGAAGATCCAGAAGTGTCTGATTTCTTGGGGTGGGAGACCCAGTACTTATACCCAGTTGTGCCTTTAAAGTGGTGGTGACTTAAAAGAAGAGTCCTTAAAGAGCACAAGTGTTGTTTCATACTCAACCCTCGCTCCAGACTATCAGTGGGGGTAAACCACCCTGGGGACATGCACTGTCTATCCAGGTATAAGTGTCAGCACCTCCAGCCCTTCCTTTCCAGGAAGAGCCACCAGAAAGCAGAGGAATGCAGATGAGAACTGAGACATACCTAACATCCCTGTGGTTTTGGCTGTCTAGAGGGAATGCATAAAGTGTAGCTGACACACACACCAGATGTGTATTGGGGGCAGGCCACAAACACACAGAGTTGTAAGAGCAGAGAAATGTTCACTGTCTAAAAGTGGCATTTCTAAAAATGTAATATTAAATCCAACTTTACTAGTAAAGAGGAGTTATTCTTACCATTCCAAATATATGAAACACAACATAGCTAGTCCTTCTCAATCAGAAATTACAGCTTAAAAGTGTAATAAAGAATTCCCAATGTTAACCTATTAAGGGGGTAGGCCTCACAGTATTGAAAAATTACTTTGGGATGTTTTCACTTCTGGGACATGTAAACCTTAAAAGTACATGTTCTACCTTTTAGTTACTTTGGGGAGTTTAAGGTCTGGCAAGAGGTTTCAAATGACAAGTCAAAATGGCAGTAAAGTGCACAAACAGGTACTGCAGAGGCAGACCGGAAACATGTTGATAGGGCTGCTTCAGTGCTTGGCACAATCAGTGCTGCAGGCCCACTAGTGGCATTTACTTCACAGGCCCTGGGAATATGGTATACCACTTTACAAGAATCTTACAAGTAAATTAAATATACTATCATTTATACACAAACATTATCATGTTAAGTGGAGAGAGTCCTAGAGCCACCAAAATGTAATTCTGCAAAACGTAGAGGGTAGAGTTTGGGGTGGCCCTTCAAAGGGGGCCATTTTCCAACACAAAGAAACTGACCTTCATGATACCCTTGTCCTCAATATTCTTGATGCAATAAGTGTGTCCACAGTTATTCTGGACACAATATTTTGTCCATACAACCCCTACCAAAGAACTCCAGATACACAGGTTCTTTCCCTCTATGTGACTTAATACAACACCCTCTGCTTCCTGAGAAATGTAAGCATCTGGAATGGCAAACCATAGACTCACCATATTCCATGGGTCTTCAGGATAGCACATTGTGCTGGACAAACTGTGGATACAATTCTATCCAAAAATCAGTGTTTGGACAGTAAATCTTCCCACCACCTGGAGAAACTGCCAACTCATCCCCTTCAACATTGACCTGGACACCATTACCATTTTTACAATATCAAGAAACAACAATAAGGTCTGAGTTGTAATACTAGATAGATAGAATAGATAGCTATAGAATGTAGAATGTAGAGTAGAATGTAGAATGTAGAATTCTGTGTGGGGAGATCAGAGTCAGTTGGGAGAGGAGGCTTTGCTGATCAGATGTTGTCGGTGAGCCTTTATTATTGATGCTTCTTGAAATAAAAGAAACACAAAGAACATCTGCAAGTGTGTAAATCTTTAATTACAACAATTTGGCGACGTTTGGAGAGTTTGATATTAACATGGTGGGATATTTTTGTGACACTTTGAAATTTAAAAGTCGCAGCATCGATACTAAGATATATGTTGCTGAAAATGGCAGGAATATCGTTGGTTGGCAAGATTTGGGTAGACTGGGAATCATTTTGAAACCAGGATCAACTAATCCAATCATTCTAGGTGATATACCATGTTCAGATGTCAATAGCATTGAGGATACTGATATGTATTTGACTCTTGAAAAGGTGTTGACTGATAATCAGGATGTTTTTGCGAATCATATTGGATGTGTGAAGGGATTTGAACACGAAATTAAGTTGAAAGCAACAGCTACACCTGTCATTCATAAAGTGCGTCCTGTTCCACTGTCTGTTAGAAAGGAGTTAAAAGATTTATTAAAGAAATTGTGTGATGAAGGTGTGATTGAACGCACAGATTCTTCTGAGTGGGTGTCGGCTATTGTAGTTACAAAAAAGAAAACTGGTGATATACGGTTATGTGCTGACTTGAGATCCTTGAACAGGCATATTGTAGTAGATTGTCACCCATTGCCCAGGATACAAGAAATTCTAGCAGCTACTAATGGTTCAAGATATTTTTCGTTGATTGACCTTAAGTCAGCATATCATCAAGTCAAATTGTGTGAATCATCAAAAGATTATACCACTTTCGTAACACCATTTGGAGCGTACAGATATGTACGCTTACCTTTTGGACTTGCTTCAGCCGCTAGTGTATTTCAAAAGCTGATGGATTTTCTTTTTCAAGATATAGATGGTATTGAGAAATTTCAGGATGATATTTTGGTGCATGCGAAAACATCTTCAGAACACAATGTCATTTTGAATAAAGTGTTAAGTATTTTAAGAGAAAGAGGGATGACAGTGAGTAGATCGAAATGTAAGTTCTTTTGTACAGAAATAGAGTATTTGGGACACACTTTATCGGCTGATGGTATAAAACCAAAGGAGGATTTACTTAAAGCAATTTGTGAAGTTCCCAGACCTAGGGATAAGGAAACTCTAAAATCTTTTCTTGGGTTAAGTGAGTACTATTCTAGGTTCATTATGGATTATGCTGGCATAGTTGAACCTCTTAGAAAACTGCTGAGAAAGAAAGTAAAATTTGAATGGTCACATGAGCAAGAAACTGCATTTATAAATGTAACAAATGCCATACTGAAAGCACCAGCTTTGCAACCTTATGATACGAAAGGACGCAACAGAATCACTGTTGATGCTAGTGCAACAGGTATAGGAGCTGTGTTTACTCAGATAGTGTCTGGAAAGGAAGTTACAGTAGCTTTTGTTTCTAGAATGCTTCGGAAATCAGAATGTTTTTACAGTACCATCGAAAGAGAGGCATTGGCTTGCGTTTGGGCCGTGGAGAAATTGAAGACATATCTTTGGGGCAATGAGTTTGAGTTAGTAACTGATCATAAACCATTGGTATACATGATGGATGGGAGGAGTAATACGAAGGCATCTTCTAGGTTGATCAGATTATTATCTAAGTTACAAGAATATAACTTTGTGATAAAACACATTTCTGGTGGTCTGAATAGACGTGCTGATTGTCTATCCAGGTTAACTTTGGAAGATGATGATCACAGAAAAATTTTGGATGATGAATGTATAGTGGCATATATGGATGTTGTAGAACATTGTGATGGTGTGATTTCTGCTGAGGAGTGGTGCAAAGCTTCTGAAAGTGATTCAGTATTACAACAAGTAATGAAATATGTCACTGAAGGGTGGCCTCCTAGCAGAAATGTAGGTAACGTATTAAAGAATTTTTCACAAGTAGCTGATGAATTGAGTATTGAATGTGGAATTTTAATGAGACATGATTTGTATGTTCCACCACAAGCTTTAAAGAAAAGGTTGATTGAATTGGCCCATAAAGGACATCCTGGCACTAGTCTTACAAAGAAAGCTTTAAGATCATATTATTGGTGGCCTGGGCTTGACAATGATGTTAATATGTATCTAGATAACTGTGTGGAGTGTATTAGATCTGACAAACATTGGAAACTGAGCAAAAAGGAATTACAACCTGTTTTGATACCTGATGCACCATGGGAGAAAATAGCTATAGATATTTCAGGACCATTTACTTTACTTGAATCAGATATGCATTACTTAATTGTCATCACAGATTATTACTCTAAATGGATTCACAGGGAATTTTTAAGTAATGTTAGTACTGAAACGGTTGTTGAATTTTTAAGAAAAATATTTGCAATTGAAGGTTTACCCAGAATTTTAGTATCTGACAAATTAACTTCACAGAAAATGTGTGAATTTTTGGAATGTCATGGTATTCGACAAGAAAAAAGTCCTCTTTACAATCCTTCATCGAATGGTCAAGTAGAACGCATGAATAGATTTATGAAAGAAGGTATTCAATTAGCATTAGCATCTAAATTAGATGTATATGAATTTTTACGAGAGAAAGTGTATGGGTATAATTGTACTACAAATTCTACAACTGGATTTTCACCTTTCCTTTTGATGAGAGGTAGGAAGGAGAAAACTTTACTCACTCCTAAATTTGGCAAGGTTGTGAATAATGGTAATGTGGTCAAAATTGTGGATGATAATGAACTTCAAGTTAAACAAAAAATTATCGACAAACAAGTAAAAACTAAACATTATTATGATAAGATAAATACAGTGAGATCTGGAGTATTCAACGTAGGTGATTGGGTTCTTGTAAGAAAACCCTATAAAGTACAAAAAGTGGAGTCGGTATACTCTGCTCCAGTGCAAGTTTTGAAAGTATCTAATGGTTCTGTTCTTTTGAAAGATAAGGGTTGGTGGAGTAAAAATGCAGTGATCTTGTTAAAACCACATCAAGAGAGCATTTTGAAAAATGTAGGAAACAGAGTTGATGTTCATTTGGAAAATAGGGATTATTATGATTTTGGAGATTTAACTAGTGATGGAATGGAGGGAAAATCCAATTGCAGAATTGATGGAAACAATAGTAGGAGTAATAGTAGTATTTGTGACAATGAAATGCATAATTTAGAAATGGCACAGAGAGTTACAGAGAATGAATTAACTGATGTAACTGATGAGTCAATGAGTCAATAAAGTCTTTATTCGATATTTCATCATAAAAGACATGCTACACGTCATAATACTTATAAAATTAACAGTGCTAACGATTAAAACAATAAATACAATATTTCATAAAAGCTACTAATGCTTCATTTGTTAAATATTTTAACATATTAAAAAAGGAAGTAAATTACTTTAAAAACTCAGTTCTAATGTTCAAGATATTTTACTTATCTAAAACATGTAACTGTTTTAGTAGTTCAGAACGAATTATCCATGCCCACCCCAGGAATTTGGCCACCCCTATTGCTATAGTAGGTGAAAGATCAGTTTTAAGGATCCTACAAGCAGTCTCGGCCGATTGTGTGCCCAGACTTTTGCATAGGGGTACCAACCACTTCTTCCTTGGGGCAGCATATAATGGACAGACAAAGAACAAATGGCTCACATTTTCCCGCATTTCAGTACACAATGGGCATTTATCTGGGCCTCCAATGCCCCAGGTTGAGGTTAAACACCTTAATGGTATTGAGCCCACTCTAACTCGGTGATATAATTTGCGGTCCATAGGTTTTGTAATAACATCCCAATACATTTAAATTGCAGAGACATCTTTCACATGTACAAATGTTGTTGTAAGGGAACTACCTATAAGGGATGAGTGTCTTATGCCTACCACCCATTCCCAATATAGTTGTTTCAGCTCTTTTTTTGAAGGAAAAGTAGCTGAGTCTGGGTTGTGCCAAAGGGCACCTAGACCCATGGCACAAAGGGTGGTTCTAACACCCTTAAACCAACCAATCTTATCGGATCCTAGGGTGTCCCTTACCTCGAGACATGCTTTCGCATATAATAACAGCTCTGGGGTAGACCACAACCTCTGCCAGAAGGCCAAGGGCCGAAATCTGGCTTGATCTTCCACCGATTGGAGCCCAAGGTCATAAAGGAGCGGGATGCGTGGGGATGACCTCGGAAGACCAACCGCCCCTCTTGTAAATCTGTTTTGGGCCAGCATCAGTCGGTCCAGATTGCTATAACCCCAAAGCTCTGCCCCATACAAAACTGAGGGAAGAATTTTTGACCCATAGATTTCCATAAGTGGGGACATCGGGCGGGTAAATGATCTTTTATATTCCTTAAGAAGGGCACCGCCCAATTGAACATGTTTAAGTGCTTGAATATCAATCTGGGGTTTCCAACTAAAATTATCACTAAAATGCACACCCAGATATGTAAATACATTAGTTTGCTCAAGAATAGCACCACCCATTTTAACCCTTGCCACAGTTTGTGTTCGACCTCTTAGTACCATGAATTTTGTTTTAGAAACATTTACTTCTAGCTCATGCTCGTCAAAAAATAACTCAAATCTGAGTAGGGCCTGCTGAAGCCCTTGCCTTGTCTTAGATAATAACAAGGTATCATCCGCGAACATGAGCAATGGTACTTTCATTCCCGCTATCTGGGGAGCATCCGTGGGATGTGTTGCAAAATATTTGGTAACCCCGTTAATAAACAGGGAAAACAAAGTGGGAGCCAGGACACATCCTTGTCTAACACCTTTCAAAACATGGAACCTGTCCGTAACCTCGCCAGGCTTACCCCAGCGGACTTGGGCATAAGTGTATGCATGAAGATTCATTGAGAGTCGCACTAGAGCCCTGGGCATTCCCTGTTCCAGTATGCAATCCCATAATTTAGTCCTAGGAACCAAGTCGAATGCAGATCTTAGATCCACAAAAGCTGCATACAACTTGCCCTTACCCCAAAAAACTGTTTTCCAATATAAAATGGCAAAACGAAAGGCTTGATCAAGGGTGCTTACATGAGGTCTAAAACCCGCCTGCAACGGAGTCAAAATATCTGAGTCTGTTATCCATTCCTGTATCCTCCCTAAAATGAGGTGCGCTATGATTTTTTGGATCGCATCAATAAGGCTGATAGGCCGGCAATTTGAGGGTACTGAGCGATCGCCTTTCTTGTATATAGGAAGGATTTCTGCCCCATACCATGAGTCAGGAATTTTAGCGCCTGCTGCAACTGCATTCACCAGGTGGAGTATATAAGGTACCCACAGGTCCTGGTCTTCCAAAAAAATGTCAGCTGGAATACCATCTGGGCCAGGGGCCCTCCCTTTGGGAATGTTTTGCAGGCAATTAATGACTTCAGTAACTGAGAAAATTAACGACTCGACGGACTCAAGACAGTAGGGTATAGTCACTTCTACTGTATGACACTTAAACTGATCCTCAACATTTTTTACCCACTGATGATTAGAGACAGATGCTGGACTATAGTGGGCGTCCTGCGAGATACCCCATTTTATGAGGTACCAAAACTGTTGCATATTGCGTTTACCACAGGCTTCTGACAGCATAAGCCAGCGTTCCTCGTCCCACTTTTGTTTTGCTTTGCGTTTTGCCTCATTATAGAGTTTTCTACAAGATCTAATCTGGCTATGATTTTTGTTTTTAATAGCCTCAAAGAGAACTCTTTTTGTCTTGCTACACTCTTTATCAAACCAGGTAGTGGATGAGTATTTCTTGGTCCTAGGTTGTTTAGGAATAAATTTGATGAACAACTTTTTAAGTTCCTGAAACAAGTCAGAATGGGTACGTATAAGTTCGCTGTTAATCTCGTCCTGTGAGCCACAATTGTTTAAAAGCTCCACAGAACTAGACACTAAGGTTCTTATCACCCTGCGGGCCCCAGCGTCCACAGCTATTTTGGGCCAGCGTACCCTGCGCGTATCATTGCTCACAATGACCTCTTTTTCTATTATATTAGGACCACTGCCCTCAGACCTCTGAAAGCTGGAATCCCTTAAGGCAGTGGTTCCCAAACTGTGCGTCGCGGCTCCTTGGTGCGCCGTCAAAATTAGCCAGGGGCGCCGCACACAGTCTGGAAACCACTCAGAGGTGCTTTTAATCAGTAGCTTTTCACTGTGGTTTTGGAAACAAAACCCCCTGCATTAATTATTGTGACCAGCGGAGGGCGCCAGAGTACCATTAATAATATCCCTATGACAAAAGAAAAGAAATAGTTTAAAATAAATGGTTTTCAGGAACCTGAACGAGAGAATAAAGAAGTCAAACTGTAAATAGTGTAGGTACAGGTACAGGCTGGGATTACGTTCCCCCACCCGCCAAAAAAAAGTAACATAATGGGGAGCCGTGGCCAACACGGCCAATAGGTCAAAGGAGCCGGGGATCGAAAAAGTTTGGGAACCACTGCCTTAAGGTCAAAACCAGCGGGTCATGATCGCTCTCTGGGCGTTCCGTAACTAACATATCAACAACTGCAAACCACTGCCTCACATCGACCAAAATATAGTCGATACGACTACTGTGTCTGCCGTTGTTGAACGTATGCCTGCCCTTCCTATCTGACTTGACCCTTCCGTTAACAGCTCTTAGACCCATATCCAGGCATAGCCCCTTGATATAGGTGGCTGAGCTCGACCACCTAGCAATCGGAGGTATCTCGAGTTGGGGAATACCCCAGGATAGATCCTCATCCTCGGTGAGCGGGCCGTCCTCAATACCCAAAGGCTCAAAACAAGTATTAAAATCCCCCATCGCAATCTTGTGGCCATCGGTCGTTGTTCCTGATAGAATGTCATCCAACAGGAGGAGGGTCGGAGAAACCCTTCCTCCCTGGAGGCCCCTGACATAAATATTAACCAACAGGATGTTTATACCTTGGTTGGATTTTATCTTTAAGGCAATTATGTCTGGACTATCAATTGTCACTTCTTCAACTCTTACACCCGCACTTTGGCGGACCCAAATTGTAAGACCTCCAACAGGACGCCCTTTCTGGCCTCTAATTGCTGGCTTGCTAAAGTTCAGATACCCCACCCGAAATATCGGTGTGATAGCCCAAGTTTCCTGGAATGCAATTATATCGCCCTGATCTATGAAGTCCCTCCAATCAGGAATACACTGGCTGGACTCCAGACCGGCTATATTCCAGGATATATACCTTGATAACATATCAACAGGCTCAGCTAAAGCAGAGGGTGAGTCCGTACTAAAATTGGGTAATGCAGACAATGTACCAACAGGGGTAGTCACAGGATTATTACTTTGATCTGTGGCAATAGCCTTCCAACTTATATCTTCTATATGGGGAGATTTCAATAAAGTTAAATTAACTAATTCTTCTCTACCGATGAGTCAATCATTCTCATCTAGGCAGGATAACGGCCCATATCTCCCGGCAGTAATCAAGGGTTCAATGCTTTCTGGTGCAAACCAACCCCTGGGAGGGTTAATTACATTTTTGTTAATCTGGGAAGGCACCTTCACCTCGGGATACACCGTAGGATAAAAATCTAGTAGTTCCCACGTGACTATTTGTCCATCTGCAAGTTGCGGGCACCAGCCTCTCAAAAATGGGACCACATTAATACCCCTGAAATTAACTATTACCAGATCACCTGGGATATCTTTAATCATGTGGCCAAGCCAACCCACCCTTCTCACATTTAAGATTTTACCATCAGTGGTAGGGGGAGGGGTCTATTCTTAGTAAGCCAGAAGGCTACTTTGTTTTTTAAATCATTGTAACCTTCTTTTTTACCTGAACTAAGTTCTGGGACTCCTGACAATATACATACAAATGGAGCGGCCTCCGGTGGGAGATCAATCCTAACATTATAATTATTGTTGTGCTCTCTTGCTTCCTTATGGACTCGAGTTGGTTGAGGCCTACCCTCTAGGGACCCTCGAATCACTTCGGGTTCCCTAGGTATAGTGGGCTCCGCCTCCAAACTTGTTTCGTTACATGGGGCTTTATGTCTTAAACTGCTGCCCGCGAGTATTGCCTGCTCAACACAATTTCCAGATGGTAAATCTAGAGGTACCGTTAGTACATCTGCTGGTGTCGATGTTGCTTGTACCCTCAGACTATGAACCTCTTGGGTAAGTACTTCAATTTTCAGCAATAATGTGCTAAAAATGTCAGCCATTTTTGTCGCTAACTTATCCTCTACTGTTGCCAGTATATTTTCTATATACTGCCTGTTATGACAGCAACCCACTGGCTTATCAGATCCCCCGTCTAATCCTTTTGTTTTAATAGTATGGGTTTTTGCTTCGAGGGGCTTTCGAGAATTGCTGACCTTCCCCACTCCTCTTTTGCCCAACGACTTTCTGCAAGCCCTAACTGCTCTTGCTGGTTGGGGGGGAGTCACTGCCATAACCACGGGGCTAAATGGGCTCTCGCCAATTATATCTGTTGAGTCTAAGGGATTAGAATGTATCTGTGCCTCAGTTAGTATCATATCCTTGTCAGTGTTGACGCCCAGATCCTCAAAAGTAGACACTATATGTGGGGAGGAACTAGGGTGTGTCTGAACGGGGGAACCTCCTTTCCCTAGGGAGACTCTGCGATCGCTATTAATCTTTTTAACCACCTTAACCAGGTAGTTATCAAGCATAGTAGCCCCTAGATTTTTGGCGGAGTTATTACAGTTAGCCATCATAGGTTGGTTGCAGTAAGTACCACCAGCTATAATTCAGCAATACAAAACACAAAACCGCGTAATCAAGATGTAATACAGCTAATTTACAGTTTAGGCAGAGTCCCGTGCCCAGTCCAGTCTCTTCAGGCCTCAGAGGGCCACAGAGGGCCCGCCCTTTGCCCGGCACCGCCCGCGCGCACCCCGCGGTGCGTGGTACCTTGTTGCAATTTAAGGGCCCGGGCCCGGGGGGCGTAACAGCACTTTCGCGCCACTTGGCGCACAGGAAACCCAGAGGATTCTGGGTATTGTAGTCCTCCCAGCGTGTTTTAGCAGGCAGCCTACAACGGCGGTGGCGGTCCGAACCGGCAGCCCTGTGTCCTGCAGGGGTGCGCGGCTGGTTGTCTCCGGTGCCCGGGGTCTGCCTCTTGTGCCCGGGGTATGGTGCCCGGGGTATGGTGCCCGGGGTCAGTCTCTGATGTGGGTCCTGTCTCGGGTGCTCGGGGTCAGTCTCTGGTACCCGATCTCTCTCTCTGGTGCCCGGGGTCAGTCTCTGTGGTCTCTCTCTGGTACTCCTCACCCACGCTCACAAGGCTCTACACAACACCGGACCTACCTACCTCAACTCCAGACTCAACTTTTACGCCCCCACTCGTCAACTCCGCTCTGCCAATCTCGCCCTCGCCATCGTCCCCAGGATCCAGCGCAAGACCGCCGGCGGCAGATCCTTCTCCTTCCTCGCCGCCAAGACCTGGAACTCTCTCCCCACCTCACTGCGCCAGACCCAGGACCTCCTCGCCTTCAGGAGACTCCTCAAGACCTGGCTCTTCGACCGCTAACAGCTCACCCCCCCACCCCACCAGCGCCTCGAAACCCTGACGGGTACATAGTGCGCTTTACAAATGTTATGATTGATTGATTGATTGATTGTGGTGCCTGGAGGTCAGTCTCTGGTGGCCGGGGTCAGTCTCTGATGCCCTGTGGCCGGGGTCAGTCTCCGGTGAGGGGTCAGTCTCCAGGGCCTCTCTCTGGTGCCCTGTGGCCGGGGTCAGTCTCTGGCGCCCTGGGTCAGTCTGTGGTGAGGGGTCAGTCTCCGGAACCTCTCTCTGGTGCCACAGTCGGTGCCACTCCGGTGCTCGGGTCGCTGGCTCCTCGGGTCCCTCTAGGTGATGGAGTGTGTGATGGGGTCTAATATGGCGCCCTTGGGGTCCGTGGAAGTCTCGGTGGAGGGCGCAGGTCACCGGCAGCCCCTGCACACAGCGGGTCTGCGGGTCAGCGGTCTCTCCGGAGGCGCTCTCGGCTCTCCTCCAAGGGTCTCAGTCCGCCCGGGAGACGACAGGGCGTCAGAGGGGCCTACCGGGGGTCGGGTCGCCTCCCCGAGGAGTCCGGGGGTCCCCCGAGGTTTCTGCGTCGTCCCTCAGCCTGTCTCTGGGTCCTGAGGGGCCTCTGCCTCTCCGGGGCTCGCCCCTCAGCCGCTCTCAGTGCCCTCAGTGCCCCCGGGGTCGTCCCCCCCGCCGATCTCTGTGTCCCCCGGGGTCGTCCCTCAGCCTGTCTCAGGGCCCCCCGCGGTCACCCCTCAGCTGTCTCAGGGCCCCTGGGGTCGTCCCTCAGCGCTCACCCGCGGGCCCGGGCGTGTGACGCAGCAGAGGCGCGCGGGAGGGTCTCGCGCTGGGGCGCGCGGGAGGGTCTCTGATGTTAATTTGAGAACTTAAAGGAAAAGACAAGTTCCAAATAAGTATTCTGAATTTGAAATGTATTAATGTTTCTATGATGTAGTAATTTATTATCATTACTTATCTATTATTATTATTATTATTATTATTATTATTATTATTATTTTTTTTTTTTTTTTGTTTGGGAAAAAAAAGAGATGTTGTAATACTAGATAGATAGAATAGATAGCTATAGAATGTAGAATGTAGAATAGAATGTAGAATGTAGAATTCTGTGTGGGGAGATCAGAGTCAGTTGGGAGAGGAGGCTTTGCTGATCAGACGCTGTCGGTGAGCCTTTATTATTGATGCTTCTTGAAATAAAAGAAACACAAAGAACATCTGCAAGTGTGTACATCTTTGATTACAACAGTCTGCATACTAGTTCAGCTTCATAACATTCACCTCTCACCTCACTGCATCTTTGACATCATAATGACATAACAAAAGAGAAGGCTATCCAATGGTTCCAGCAGAAAACCACTCACAACCTCCTCATTTCCTAAAAAACAGACCAAAGACGCTGCTGCTCAATACAAATGTGAAAAACTGTAAAAGAAGGAACGTAAAACTAGATTGAAGAAGTGAAATGACTGCACTGACAAATTCATCAGCCTAGCCTCCACAGTTCCCAAGATCACACTACCCCAATATGTTTGTGATGTGCTTGCAGACCTTCTTGTCATGATAGCGGATATCCTGGAACATTGCCTCAGACATAAGTCATTCAGTACCCTCCAGCTTCAGTCCAGAAAGCACAGGAAAATCTGTGCTGGTGGTCAAGAAGTCCTCCTCACCCCGTTCTAGGAACTCTTCGATACCAGCCACCAAGATATTTCTCCCATCAAACACTTGAGTACCTCTAGAGGGCATCGAAACTTCCACTAACACACCTCTCCAGGCCTGAACCATAAGCCCTAAATTCATTCATATTCCTCTCAATTCCTCATACACAAAACCAATCATACAAAATATGAACCTTAATCTAGTAGATTTAGCTAGCTACTGATCGAATTCCAATAGTTCATTCCTGTGCAAACTGTAAGGAAGAGCTCCTTCCACTTAAATGTCCAACTTCCTCTCTTTCTGTCACACTGACTTCTATTCTGGCGGTGAATCACAATACATACCCATGTACACCTGGAAATCACAAATGATATGAATGAAGTTGCCATATGTTGCCTCTAGGTCCATCTGCCACCTTTGATTTAGTCTGCCAACCTACCATAAGGCTATGAAATCATAGTATGCAAGTAATCATTTGAGAGTGAACATCCTCTTGCCTTTCTGGAGGATAAAGTATCATCTCACACCCACCATACTCAGTGAATTTCTTATCTTGCAAATCCTCTTGAACAATTACCTCGGCCCATTAACGGGCCTCATCAAGTTCTTGAATCTGAACTATTACAGCTACATAGACGATATCCAGATAATTCGGAAGCTGGAAAACGAAGAGTGATCTGGCATAGACCATTGCCCATAGGTCATGGACCACTGGATGCTAATGAACCATCATGAACTATCATAAGACTGTGACAGACAGCAGCAAAGAAATGACTCGATATCTACCTTGGAGACCACTTTACTCTTGCTCTCAAAATACTTGGTCAGATGGTCCTCTGTCAAAATACTTTTCATTACCCACAAGGGAATATGAACAAAGCTTCAGTGATGCGCACAGACCAGAAGGATGGCCTCAAAATTGCCATCCTATCCCTCTGTCCTTCCTTTCAGGAATTTCTTCTCTTTCCACAAAGTAACTTTCTTCTCAGTCCACAAAGCAACATTTTAAAACTCACGCAAAATAAAAATAAGAAATATCAAAAACTATCTCAAATTCAGCAATACAGTAAAGTCCTGGCTGTTCCATAAAAGTGACACCCTACTGCAAAGAAGTCCAAGATCCTCAAAGAGTTGAGCCAGTCACCTATGTACTGGTGGTAGGTATTCACATCTCCTACTTCTCTTGGCTTCAATCCAAGCTAAAGTCCATCTGATGCGTTGTTTGCATTATAGCAATAATCTGGTCATCATGGTCGACACCAAAATACCTACTTCTAAGAGAAAACACAAAAAGTTTATATATAACCATTGCCAACAAGATGTCTTACTGGTGTTTGCCTCTCTTTACACCCACACAAGCGGTGTCACAGCAGGGGCACTGAGGAGTCTTCAGGGATGACACCAATACTCTTTCGATTCAGGTCACACTGCAAACCAGCAGTGTTCCAACAAAGCACAATCAATTGAATAGCTTGCTACCCATTCCTAAAGAAACACTTGGGATCACAACACAGTGCAATTTGTCTATTACTTGTCGAGCTGAAAATATTTGAATTTGTGTTCCCTCAAATAAATGTACATTCAGAAAGGTAAATTTAGATTAATTCATAATAATTTCCATGTGACCCAACAAAGAAGATATGAATCAGTGATTATATAATTGTCTTAAAGAACAAACTTTAAAATGAGTGGAAGTCTATTCAGAGTAACATCTGCTTTCGGAAAATCCGGGCACACTAATACAAATATAAGAGGCACCTAAAGAAGTACGAAGTGGGCAAGGCATGAAAACGCCATGGTCATTCAGGAAAAACAATATTGTGTGTCTACATCTTTCCCAAACAAACAGTGAATATTATGCTCATTAGGACTGCACAATTTATTACCGTGCACTACGTAATTTTAATTAGGTCCCAATTACCAATGCCCTAGAGGAGAGTGCTATATCTATTGCACATATTAAATTAGATACTAAAGGGAGCTGGATTTACAGGGTGTGATAAATAGAGTCAATTTAGATTTTGTCTGGGAGACATAAGAAATATATTTTAGTGCTCTCTGCACCAAAGCCTGCATGCCCTAGTATTTACAAGCCTCTTATCCCCCACGTAAATTTTGGCAAGGAAAACTTGTTGACATTCACCTGTGAAACTTTTGTGGGGCTAACAATTCTGATATGTGCTGTAGCAGGAGTTACCATACGTTTCGAAATTAACTAGGCTTTGATCAGCATAACAACCTGCAACACATAAACATATCTCAAAAGATTTTGAAAATGATGGTGCTTTTTAAGCTGTAACTAGTTCAAATGACTACCATTACTTCACAGCACAAGACATAATTAGGATATATCTGTTGAGGGTTGCAATAAAAATTAAAAAAAACAAATGACCTGATGTCCTTCTGTACGTCTGAGACTTCTATTTATAGGAGTTCTAGAATGCAACACATTGTAACCTTAGCATTTCCTCAAAAAAATTGTAATTTAAATATGTAATTTGTGCTGTACGTTAAACACGCTACACACTATTTTATAGTCCTGCAGGATTGTAAATGTTTTAAAGTGCTAGCCATTTTATCAGTACCAACAGGATGAAAGGGTAAGATGCCCTTGTTGGAATTCGAATTCAAATCCATGTCTGGTGGGCTTTAGGTCTTTGTAAAAGTAGAGTTAGTTGAGAAACTGAAGGTTCAAGCCAGACTTTACCAAATGCCATTGCTCTGGCTCAGTTGTGAGGTCCTCTTAGACCAAAACAAGCCAAGCTCACATGAACCTTCTCATTGACACCCACACTCTAACCTCATGTGGGAAGAATTACAAACAAAACACGAATCTGCGATGTAAAACAGGTGAAAGTAAAAGCCATCTAGGCTGAATTTCACAATGTGAAACAAGAACAATAGAGTTATATCCTGGCTTCACATCTTCACCACATAGTGTGATCCTGGGCAATATTAAATTTTACCATACCTCATTTTATTACATTATTGAAAATGGAAGTGCCTTGAAATATGTGAGTACGGAATGTGCACCGTATAAAAATATCTTGCATTTGATTTACTAGACTATAACATTTCTAGTGTATACTAAGAATCTAGGCCACATTTAGGCGGTCATTCTGACCCTGGCCAGGGCGGAGGACCGCGGGAGCACCGCCGACAGGCCGGCGGTGCTCCAATGGGGATTCCGACCGCGGCGGTAAAGCCGCGGTCGGACCGGCAACACTGGCGGTCTCCCGCCAGTGTACCGCCGCCCCATTGAATCCTCCAAGGCGGCGCCGCCGAGGGGATTCCGACCCCCCCTACCGCCATCCAGATCCCGGCGGTCCGACCGCCGGGAACCGGATGGCGGTAGGGGGGGTCGCGGGGCCCCCGTAAGAGGGCCCCTACAAGTATTTCACTGTCTGCTTGGCAGTCAGTGAAATACGCGACGGGTGCAACTGCACCCGTCGCACAGCTTCCACTCCGCCGGCTCGATTCCGAGCCGGCTTCATCGTGGAAGCCTCTTTCCCGCTGGGCTGGCGGGCGGCCTGAAGGCGGCCGCCCGCCAGCCCAGCGGGAATGTCAGAATTACCGCCGCGGTCTTTCGACCGCGGAACTTTAACCTGACGGCGGGACTTTGGCGGGCGGCCTCCGCCGCCCGCCAAGGTCAGAATGAGGGCCTTAGGGTGCACATGAGAAAAGTCTTGCCTCTTAGCTCACTGATAGTTACGGTGGAGGATCATGAATGTTTTCTAAGTTAATGATAAAAACTATCACTTATTATAAATACTCTTCATTGCAGCTATATTGTCTAATGTACTAAGGTAAAACACTTCTGCATTTTAAAGATTTAAATTATTTTGAATTTTGGACATATTTATCATATTTGTCTGTGATGTTTTGTTGCGCAATTTAAATGCCTAATATTTGTATTGCTTGGCTCATGCACAGACTCTTAGAGCTGAACCATAACCTTGGCTTGGCTCAGCTCTCCCTGTTTATTTTCTGGCTTGTCTACCTCTATGTAAAAGGCATCTATATAGAAATACATATTTTTTTAATGTTTTGTCCATGTATTCAGATAGCACTCCAGATCCCTTTTGCCAAGATGCTATAGATGTTTTGTAAGTTGTGTCGTGCACTTTATGATTGGTCTCATGCAACTAAGAAATAAAACAAACTACAACACATATTCATGTTGTAATGTCATGCAGGCTTTCTTCCCAGTGGAAAATCCTTCAGTTATATCACTGTCTCTGTCTAAATTGCCCTGTGATGGGTGCTTATTATGCAGCTTTTATTATGCAGCTTCTATTGCAGAGACAGTGTTGAGGGCACCCCTGTTGTGTATTTGGTGATGGAGCACGTTGGACCTGGCCCTTGTTGCAGGGTCACTCCCAAACTTTACAACTTCCCAAATTAATTAATCATAACAAACAGAAAGATAAATATTTCTCTACCATACAGACACTGTTTTTACAGTTCATCAGCCACTAGTTTGGCCTTTATCTTGGAAAATTGTAAATGTTGAGGAGCGTCTTCTTTGAATGTAATCCAAATTCCTTGGGTTATATTTCCAGATGCATTAATCCTCATACAAGGAGACCAAAAACAGCCTTGAGAAGAGACACAAAAAGAAAGACATTTGCTGTTCTAATTCTGACCTTGTAGTGTCTCGAAGTTCAGTGCTGGGTAAGCTGAATGTCTCTATTATCAAGAGAGTACCAGCAGCATCACAGGCCCACATCTGGTCTCTTCGTTTGACGTCAATGAATTATTCCAACATTGCAGTGCTATATGTGAGTGCATTTGTGTAATAGAGTGGAATGCAATGCGGACAAGGTAATATGGGCCAGATGTAGCAAAACGCCAATTTGCGACTTGCAAATTGCGAGTCCCTGCGACTCGCAATTTGCAACTTGCAAATTGGTATGCAGTACGGTGTCTCAGACACCGACTGCGACTCGCTATGGGGTCGCAATGACCCACCTCATTAATATTCATGAGGTGGGTCGCTAATTGCGGCCCCATAGCGAGTCTAGGCACTCGCAAACATGGAAGCCTGCTGTCGTCAGCAGACCTCCGTGTTCGTGACTGCTTTAAATAAAGCAGTTTTTTTTTTTTTTAAGTGTAGCCCGTTTTCCTTAAAGGAAAACGAGCTGCACTTAAAAAAAAAAACGAAACCTTTAGTTTCGGTATTTTTTCAGGGCAGGGAGTGGTCCCTTGGACCACTACCTGCCCTGAAAAAATATTTGTGGGTCCATTCACAAAATGAAAGGGGTCCCATGGGGACCCCTTCCAATTTGCGAGTGGGTTACCATTCACTTCAAGTGGATGGTAACTGCGACTCCATTTGCGACCGCATATGCGGTCGCAAATGGAATTGCATTCCACTCTGAATCGCAAATAGGAAGGGAACACCCCTTCCTATTTGCGATTCTGAAATGCATATTGCGAGTCGGTCCCGACTCGCAATATGCATTTCTAAATAGCAAAGAGGCTTTTGCGCCTCGCAAATGGCGATTTTCGCTGTTTGCGAGGCGCAAACCCTTTTGCTACATCTGGCCCTATACGTGTTGTGGGTTGAGGGTCTGGGAAACAGCGAATGTGTTTCTGTAAACAATGCACATTAGCCGTAAGTGTGGTCCCTTTGTTTTACATGTGTGTTTGTTTGTGTGTGTGTACCTACATAAGTGTGTGATGTACTGCTGATGCTTTTGTTGTGCAATTTCCATATCAAATCTGTTCTGCTGCTAGTGCTTGCTCAGAGACGTTTCTACCAATATTGCAGCAGGTGTAGTGGTATCAGGGTCCGGAAGCCTCTGATTCATTGTACCATATCTTTGGCTGATTCCACTGCCACATTTTTTTATATTGTGTATCAATGGATCAAACATAGCTATTGTAATTTTTTCACAAGCTCTGTGTGTGAAGGAAGTTGGATTGGAGGATTTCCTGGTTGATTCTTTTCTGTCTTTCCTTAAGCTCATAAGGAAGCATGCATATCTGCTGCTGTGCAACAACTCCTCAATATAATTATTTGGGTCCAGACTCACAAAGAAACTTATGACTCATAAAGTTATGAGTGTGGAATCTCTGCACTCAGTACAAGTGTCGAGTCTCCGCACTCGGGGATGAGGCTCTTCACTCATGGCAGAATCTCTGCACTTGTGGTGGAATCTCTGCACTGAGCACCACAGTGGTGAGATTGTGCCTCGAATGTGGGGATTCTGTCACGAGTGCAGAGACTCCACACTTGTAACTTTATAAGTATTATGGCCCTTTGTGAATTGGGAACTCTCTGATTTGGTGTGTTCAAGGGATGTGTGTGCAGAGCCTATGCTGTATGTGAGGTAAGCATATATGACTGAGGCTGGAATGTATTTCTAGAGCAACATTTTATTTTTCTTGTCACATTCTCCACTTCTTTTTGTTCTACTATACAAGGTGAACAGGATAGGTTGTCTGGATGTGTCTCTGTGTTGATTCCTGCCTTGTGGCTTCTCACATCTGTACATCTGTAGACATGTATCTGAATGAATGAGAGAGTGCCTGCTTGTGCTCAAGACAACACTGAAAACCTCTGTGTCTGTTCTCATATTTGTCTATGTATGTATATTTGAATGTGCGTGTGGAGATTTTGGAGTTCGAGGAGATCGAATACCTATTTGGTGAAGGACAGCTTGACAGGATTTTGTGCTGCAGAGAAGAACATGGAGGGAGCAGTCAAGCCAATCAGTAATGCAAGTTGACAAGCAGGTTGGTCCCGGTCTACCCTTGGTTCTCAGAGCAGTTTTTTGTCAAAACTTTTCCAAGTCTCAAGTTTTGGATTTTGGAGATCTGGGCACATTTAGCACTGCAACAAAAGGTCTAAAACTGGTTGGAAACACCTTAGAGGCTCACGACTCACAATAGTGGGAGCCCTTTATGTCCCTGTGGCATTAAATAGGAAGCCAGCAAACTAGCCTTTAGAGTCACTCTAGTAGTATTGGGTTCAGGTGAAGATACCGGGCTCAAAAACAGCAAGACTGGCTTTAACACAGGCTCCAGGCAGCAAAGCAGCCCTTTCAAGTGTGGCAAAGAAGTCTTGTGAAGTGCACAGCAGGGGATAGCAGCAGGCAGTCCTCTGAGAGTCCTTCCACAGGTCCAGAAAGTGAACTGAAGAGTAGGTCCGAAGGTCCTATTGTTATACCTTGTGCCAACTTTGCAGTTGTGAGAAGTTTCTAAAGGTTTCTCTTTGAAGTGCACAGAATTTCTCTGTTCCTCTGCCCTGGCTCCAAGCTGACCATAGAAACAATGTGGAGGTGACAAACCCTTTGTCTGAAGGTAGGGAACCGCCTCTTCAGTTGCAAGTGGGGTTGTTCTCAGCTTCACCTCCCTTCTATCCTGCCAGAAGGTGATCCATTCAGGCACACCTCATTCCTCTATTGTGTGACTGCTGGGGAGGAACTCACAGCACCTGTCAGTTATACCCGTCATGTGACCCAGGGAAGGCTACAGGTACCAAACGGCCAAGGGCAGGCAAATGCCAACTTAAAAAAACAACAAGGTGATGGATGGACTACTTGAATGCATCTCACTCACTGTCAATTGCTCAGGCCACATCAAAATCCTTTGTCTTTTGCCCACCATGCCACCTCAGTCTTAACCCTGCTTCTCACAGAAACAATCCAGCCTGGACTGTAAGTTCAGATCCTCCCTAAATCATAACCCAAGCAACCTATGAACGATTCTGCTCTAGTTAGGGCTCAATATTGTGGTATAGCTTGGTTCCAGTAGCACAGTGAATCCAGGGCTTACATCTGGGCATACCTGGCACATTTAGGGCAGCAAATGCCAAAACAACCAGGTGATGGATGAAATTCTTAAATGAGTCTCAGTCTCTAGCATTTGTTTAGGTCATCCCAATCAATCTTTTTTGTCCACCATGCCACCTTAGTTTGGCCCAGCCATATGCAAACCGGTCTTGACTCTGCTTCTCATGGGAACGGTCAAGCCCGAACTCCCAAGCCAGGCCCTCCCTGAACCAGAACACAATCAACCTAGGAACAGGTTTGCCCTAATTAGGCCTCTTCAGTCAGGTATAGCTTGGTTCTAGTGGCACAGTGAGCCCGGGACACATTTTCTATTTGAATCAAGCTTTATTTGGCTCGAGCTATTACCAGTGGCTAGGATTCATTTAACATTTTATCCATCACCTCGTTGCTGTTGTAGTTGATGCCCTAAGTGTGACAGATGTGCCCAAATGTGTTCCCTGTGCTCACTGTGCCACTGGAATCAAGCTATACTTGGTTGAAGTGCCTTTAATAAGGGAAATACTGGTCCTAAGTTGCTTGTATTCTGGTTCAGGGAAACCTGCCATAGTAGTTTGGGCTGGACTGTTTCCATTGGAGCTGTGTTAAGACTGATTTGTATATGGCTGGGTCCAAATTGAGGTGGCATGGTGGGCAAAAAAATATGGACTGGGGTGATTGTCGGTGGCTGAGATTCATACAAGCATTCTTCCATCATCTTGTTGCTGTAGCATCTTTTTAAAAGTGGCAATTTCAAAATAGTAATTTAAAATCTGAATCTACCAGTAAAGATGATTTTGAATTACAATTTCATAGACATCAAACGTAACATTTCTAGCTACTCCCAATCAGAAGTTAGCACTTATTAACATATAGGCCGCACAGTGGTGAAGAACAAATTTAGGGGTTTTTCACTACTAGGGCATGTAAAACTTAAAAGTGCATGCCCAACTTTTTAAATACAATGCACAATGCACAATGCCCTATAGCTTCTTATGGCCTACCTTGCGGGTGACTTCCATGCAATAGAAGGGGAGTTTAATTCTTGGCAAGAGGGTTATTTTTCCAAATTGAATTGCAGTTTTAAACTGCATTCGGGTTGCAGTGACAAGCCTGGAACATTTTTTAAGGGGCTAAATAAGTGGGTGGCTATAAGTGTGGAAGGTCACTAATATCATTTAATTTACAGGTGCAGGGTCTATCGTATACCACTCTACAGTGGGCTTATAAGTAAATTAAATATGTGACGTAAAAGCAAAACGTTTGGGGGTGACTGTTACCAATTGGGTTGGTGGTTGACTGGGATGTAAACCTTAGTCAAAACAGCAACCACAATCCTAGTCAGGGTACGTGTCAGGCAAATCATAAATTACCCTTCGTCCCCCTCTGCTAGCTTGGCAGAGAGCAGTCAGACTTAACTTATAGGCAGTGTGTAAAATATTTGTTCAACATCTCAAACATTTAACCACAATAAACACCACACAGCATGAGTCCATACCAGTTTAAAAAATGGAGTAAGATTTGATTATTAACACTAGCCCGAAATCACCAAAATCCAATAAGTAGAACTTGAATTATGAATTTTAAAAGATGAAACTGTAAAATAGTGCTAGCAAGCAATAATCACCTAATCAGGGATATGTAGTCGCGCCAGATAGGGACAAAGCTAAAGTTTAGTCAACCACAATGGAGCGGGCCTGTTACAGAGACTCAGTTAGGCCTATGGAAAAAAGACCTCAATCCTGTTTGCTAAGCACTGTGTTGGTTCTGAACCACACAGTAGAGGGGATGCATTGAAACTCTCCACACAGTAGAGGTGGTCCATTGATTTTCTCTATGCAGCAGCAGCAATTGGTCGGTTCGGAGATGTAGTGGATTTAGAGTGCAAGTTCCTGCATGTCGACATTGAGGAACCAGGTGCCAGGGCTTGCACTGCGAGGGCCAATGTAAGGATGCGTTGGGCAGTCAAGGTGATGTGTCAGTTCTGATAAGCACAGAGGCTGAAATTTGGCATTGTCATTGAGGCTGCCATCAATGGGGTTGCAAAAACATTGTGCTGGGAAAAATGTTTATGTATCGGTTCCAAAGGCGATGCACCAGTTTTTTCAACAACAGCAGTGATTAATTGATTCTGTTCCCATAGCAGAAGATACACTGGTTCTGCTGGAGTAAACATCTGTGGCTCACTTCCAAGTGTCTAGGACAGGGGTGGTAACACTTAGCAGAGCAGACTCACAGTTGGCAGAGTCAGGTGCAGGCAGGGTGGTTGAACGTCTTTTATGTCCCTGAGACATCAGGTCAGGAGGCCAGTCAGTTAGCCCCTGTATTCACTCTGGGTTCAAGTGACACAGGTCCATTCCTTCTCACCTAGGCACGGGAACAGCAGGGCAGAACAGCAAGGCAGGAGTCCAGCAAAGCAGCAGTCCACCTGAATGGCAGTCTTTCAGCAGCACAGCAGTCTTTCTTCCTGGTAGAGTATTCACAGGTCCAGATGTGTACTGAGTTGGTGGTGTTAGATGTCCAGTACTTATACCCACTCGGGCCTTTGAAGTGCGGGAGACATCAAATACATTCTTTTGAAGTGCATAGATACTGACCCTTCCAGCCTTGGTTCCAGACTCACTACAAGAGTTATTCAACCCTTTGTGTGGGGACAGGACATAGCCTATTCATGTATAAGTGAGGTTGTTGCCAGCTCCTCCCTTCCATCCTTCAAGAATGGCTCATCAAGTCACACTTAAGCTTCCATTATGTGTGCCTGTCTAGAGGGAATACACAATGCCCAGTTGTCACCTACCCCAGAAAAATGATCATAGACAAGCAGCAGGAACCAAATGGCTAAAGTCAGAAATTTAAACTGTTTAAAAGTGGCATTTTCAGAATTACAGCTTAAAATCAGACTTCACCCTAAATTGTGATTTTACATTATGATTCTGGAAAGTGTTTCTCTTCCAGATAGTGAATTACATTTATGAGGCATAATAAGAGAATCCCAAGGTTAGCCTATGGGAGCGATAGGCGTTACTGTAGAGAAAAATGACTTTGGGAGTTTTTCTCTAGCAGGACATGTAAAACTTAAAAGTGCATGCCCTGTTTTTTAAATACATTACACCCTGCTCTTTGGATTGTCATGGGCCTATCTTAGGGGTGGCTTATATGTATGAAATGGGTAGGAATGTGTCTGGCAAAAGGGTGACTTTTAGGCCGGGGTGTCGAACTTTCTTTTTTATTTTAATGTTTATATTTTTTTAACTTTTTTATTTTTATTTTAAATTTCATTTTATTAATTCCTTTTTTTAAATTTTTATATTTTATTTTTTATAATTGTTTATTTTAATTTTTATTCAGTTCTGCAGTGATCCATCCATTCAATCCATTTAATTCCATTTCTTCATGCATCCACCAAAGACGCACAGCTGCATTACAGCATTCAGGCCCATATTTAAGAAAGCCTTTGTGCCATTTTCTTTTCACGCAAAAGTGACGCTAACCTAGGGGCATATTTATACTCTGTTTGTACTGAAATAGCATCTTTTTTATGCTATTTCAGTGCAAACTTAACTCCATATTTATATTTTGACGCTAGACCTGTCTAGTGTCAAAATATGGAGTTAAAGTCATTTTTTGCCTTCGGAAAACTACCTTGCATCAATGAGATGCAAGGTAGGCGTTCATGGGCAAAAAACTAACTTTAAAACTCAGGCACCTTATTTATCCTTCACTGCAAAAATGGAGCACAGGTGGGAGGCGGGCCTAAATAATGGCTCTAAGCTTGCTTTGTGCCATTATTTAACACCTGGGTCAGGGCAGGTGTTAGGGGACCTGTGGGCCTATTTCCATGGTCAGAAACCATGGAAAGAGCCCATAGGTGCCCTTCCCTGGCCCCAGGGACACCCACACCAGGAAGACACATAAGAATGGAGGGGGACCCCATCCCAATTAAGTAGGGGTTCGTAGCGGTGAGTATATAAAAAAAAAAAAAAAGTGACTTGGGGTGGCTTAACTTGGGCCCCCCTACAGGGCACTGGGCCCAATGGCCATGCCCAGGGGACATAACTCCCCTGGGCATGGCCACTGGCCTGGTGGGCATGACTCCTGTCTTTACTTAGACAGGAGTCATGTCCATGGGGGTTGTGTGCCAAAATATGAAGCTAATCAGGTTAGAGTCATTTTCTTGACTCTAACCTGACTAGCGCCATTCTTTGACGCACAATCTCCAGTTTTTCATACACCTCCCCCACCCAGTTAGCATCAAATATTTTGATGCTAACCAGGCCCTACTGCCGGCTAATGTCATACCATAAACATGAAGCCCAGCCAGCATCTTGGGATTGCGCAAGCCGGTGGTATACTTTTTGACACTGAACTGCGTTAGAGCAGTTTAGCGTCAAAAAGTATAAATCAGGGCCCTAGTGCCATATTTATATTTTGTCATTATACCTGTCTAGGGTTAGCATAATTTTTTGGGAGCGCCACCCCACCTTGCTTCGTTTAGTGACAATGAAACGCAAGGTAGGCGTTCACTTCCAAAAAATGAAGCTAGCCCTCCAGCGCCATATTTGCTGCCCGAATTAAAAACTACGCATGTTAAGGAACTGGTCCAAAAAATTGACGTAAAGTCCGATTAGCATCAAAATTTAGCTCCTGGTCAGTTAAATGAGGCCCTAACACTGCTACATGAGGAAAACACACAGAAGGAGCATTGGCAACACCCTGGACAACATGGAACTGTTATTGCTCCAGCTTGGCACACACCGTAGACAACAGTAACAACATGTCCTACCAGCACCACCACATCAAACCCAAACATCACTGCAGCACAGAAGGTGGGAGAGTATATTTCAACATCACACAGCCATCCTTGTTCTCAGGGAACAAGGTGACATCAGAAGTGGGAGTCCATTTCACGCCTGCTGCACCACATTGTGGCAGACAGTACTGGAAGGGTGGAAACTCATGACCAAACTCCTGTCATCCATATGCTGACATCAGGATTATTGCAGACAACTGGGGTACAAGTGGGTGGTATCTCTCAGCCATCATTCTCGGCCTTCCTTCCAAAGGTTCTGTATGCAGTTATCTGTCTCACACCCTACCACATCTGCTTCGCCAACACCCAGCGACTGCAGCAGGAGACCAAGCAAGGTTTCTACCAAATCGCTGGGTTCCTGCATGTGCTAGGTGCAATGGACTGCACCCCTGTCTAGCTTGTGTCACCTTCTGCGACAGAACACCTATAAAGGAACCACAAACACACCCATTTTATAAATGTGGAGGCCATTGTGGCATCCTAGCCAAATATACCTGCAAGGTTTCATGATGCCTACACATTCCAGCACTCCACTATCAATGAGCAGTTCCAGGATGGGCAATATGGCAATGAGCTACTTGTAGGTAAGCCACTATACCAATCATTACACAGAAAAGACACCAAACTTGTAGGACAAACAATACATACACTGCACTAAACACACATGGTTAAGGGGACACAGCTGTACAGACATCAACACATGTGTCACATGCCACACTACTCCACATTCATTGCACATCATACACACACACACCCATATGTACATAATACAGGTACAACCTGACTGGCACACCACTTGAAGGACAGGTGTCCCCTTTGCATAGAGAACCTGGGCCCACACCACTACACTGGTTGACCAAGAAATAGAGATCCCACATTCATAACACCTAACGAGAAACAGCTCAGCTATGTGAATGGCATTCGCCATGTCAACTTTAAGAAAGGCCCAAAATTGGTATGGTGTAGACGTCTCCAGTGACACCAATATCAAATGCCATCCAAGTGTTGCCATCACCAACTATATCTCACCAAAACCCACCAGACGTACCCACTGCGTTCACCTTCACTTGTCTGGTGCATTGTGCTGCACACATAGGAATACAACATCACCAGCCAGGAAAGACCCTGTGTAGGGTTTGACACCCCACAGCACACCTACATTCCTTCCCAGTAAATCCACAACTCCCTAACATGATAGGAGGGTACCAACAGGGGACTGTGGCAGCTGGACTGCTGGCAAAGTACTGGGAGAGGCCAAAGATGTATGTGAATGAGGAGACATGAGACTTAGCAGGACTGGTTATGCAATGCAAGGTATTGCAGAAAATCACATAATTCCCTTTCCTGTCACACAGGTATCTGAGAACACATGCATACATCACACAACATACCATACAACTGTGCCACACTGTGCCCATGATAAACATGCAGATACGTATGCCAGTCAGAAATTGGCAACAACAACAGTTTGTGCAAGGGAGATTTCCAAGGGAAAAGCAGTGGGAATTACATGCTACACACAGGGCACAGCACCTGTGTCATGGTAAACAAAACACAAAACAAGTTGAAAGTCCCAGAACATCAATCTTCTGCAGGTCTAAAGTGAAGTGACTGAGGGCCACATGTCAGTAAAGTGGCGCAACATTGACAGCAGTGCCATTGTAATTGTGCCTTTTTGCCACACCCTACTGCCACCGTGTGGGTGATGTATTCAATATACAGCACACCATGGCGCAGAGTAGGTGGACTAGTGTCAAGATAATGGATGCGATATACTCTGTAGACGTACTGACAACATACCTGACAATTTGTTGCACAGCACAAAGGGACCCATTCAAATCTATGGTGTGGCCCCTCCTAACACCTGCAGGTTTTGAAAGTATTTGTGATAAATAATGTCTAGGAACCTTAGTGAATCCTCTGCATCAATTTTGCTAGTTCTCCTATTGTGTGAATCTTCCCCTTGTACACATGATGGCTGGCACAGACACATTCTGCCACAAAGCATCACTATTTGTGCACTGCACACATCGTGCCACATGGAAGCACGGTGGCCTGAGTATGGCCTTGTAGGGCTACCATAGTGTCAATACAAATGACGCTTTTGTGGTGCAAGGAGGTGGTAGGTTCCACTAACATTAGGACACAGCCTCAAATATGGAAAACATAACACATATTTTGCATGGTCAAACTGCCAGACTAGATTTAATTTGACAATCACCAGATCCCTGAGGAACAACCCATGATAGCAATGTCCACCACCATTCACTACTGCAACCATTTAACAAAAAAGGAAAAAACACAAAACCAGATGCAAGATACCACTCCACCAAAAACTAACATCTGCCATGGCACATAGGAAACCACAAACATGCATGACAGACACATGTTCTCACGTTCCTTTGCAGCCAACCAAGATTATGGCATCCAGCAATAGGTGATGACACCTTTTGGCAACCCAACAACGGAGGAAGAGCGTGCATAAAATTAAGGCCACAGAAGGACACAAAAGGTGGTAGAGAGGACATTTGGGGTCCCAAAGTCAAGGTTCAAGTGCCTGTCCCTGACAGGAGGAAGCCTGTTTTTCCATCACCCCTGGTATACAAGATGATCCTTGTATGTACAATCTTGCCTACATATTTATTCGGACTAATGTTCCCTGCGATGAACTGGTAGATGTCCCCTATGAGGAGGAGGATGACAATGGTACAGCACAGGTGGAGGCAGACAAAAAAACAACTGCTGTAGGAGTTCACAGGAGACAACAAATTGTACTGAACTTCTACACCAAGACAGTGTACAACAAAAATCACCCTATAAATATCACCATTAAATCACTTTGCAGCAGATCGTCCATTGTGTACTCAGTCTCTGCTTCATATACCATTGGAAAGTTGCTCATACCTCAGAGAGTAAGAAAATACCACAAAAGAATGTTGGAACATGGGTTGTGATTTTAGAGAGTTTAGCGCCTCATTCCAGCACATCAGTGTCACACTACTCATGTGGCTCTCGTGGGCCTAGATCCAAGCACCAGAAATTCTAAGTACCATAAGGAATGCATTGTGCCAGTTCTGACTCCTTGCACCACATCATGCCTACGCCAGACATGATGTTTGAAAGGGGAGCGAACATACGGTAGGGGATGTTTCAAAATGGTATACTTCAAGCTAAGAAACTAAACTGTACCACTTCTCAGGTGGGTAGCCGTAATGCCAGCCCTCAGCAGGCATGACAAGGGGGGAACACAATTGGTATCAATGGACCATTATGTAGTGATCAGGGTTAGGGCCAAAAGTTTGACCATAACCCTGCACCGTATAGCAATGGCGTTACGTACCGTGAGCTCCATTGGCCCCAACCCTGCCTGCCGCATGGTGTCCTGTCTCTCAATTATAGCGCACACATGTTTACTGTGGAGTGCACTAGAGGTTGTAAGACACATGTAGCAGCAATGGGTGCTGATCCACTCTCCACACATATGCCCCATAGCCAGGAATGATCACTAAAACAGGATAATGCACCACCACATGAATGTGTGGGTAGAATGTAGGCAGAGTCTGCTACATGTGGCATTTCTCATAATCATAGCTGAGATGACTCCACACACTAGCAAGATACACTCATGGTGAAAGTGACATAGGTTGTGGAATGCAGATGTGAGTGCATACCCATGTATACCAAAGGATGTGGAAGAACAGCGGAGACTCCCTCAGAAACTTGGAAATACAACATGGGAAGGTAATTCAGACACTACACAAGTGCTGTGGTTGGTGTACTGTCCTGTGTGTGTGGAAGTCATGTAAGTTAGCAAAGCCTAGAAATGAGAGAGATGTTATCATGTATCCAGTAGGAAAAGACGCGTTCATCTACGAAGTGCACAAGTCTCACATAGCATCCTGTCCATGTATGATGGGACAAAGTTGCAGTAGAAGATGGGTACAAAGGGTAATGAACACATATAAACTAATACTGACTGTACAACACAACCATGTTACCATGTGATCACCAGACATATATTCACAGAGGATGTCTAGGTCAATACGTAACCCATTCATATTTGCAACAAAAACAATGATGTAGTTGCCCATTGCATACTATTTTGACAGAAGGCAGTAACAGATTACATTATCTGTCCCCTAGGTCGAAAAACATAAGCAAGTTACACTAGATATAAATGACCTAACCAACCTTCATATGAAAAAAACAAACAATGAATAACCATTTGTGTCAAACCATGCAAAATGATGAAACATCTTACACAAACAAGCAGCCAGTCCCCTGTATATGATAGGGTAAGCCTGACATCAAGTACCCCATTGGAAACAAAACATGCCAAGACATGGAATCACATTGTGAAGGTGTCTGGCTGCAGGGGACTGTGCAAGGCGCTGCTAAAGAGCAATCATGATGAAGGTAGATCCCAGCCCTACACCCCCTAACTCCCCTACTAATGCTACATTGACTCTTGACACAGCCAGTTACATCAACTGAATTATGACTTTTTAAAACCCGTATAGCCGAGGAGCAGTTTTTAAACCCCATGACTCCACAAGTATTGCAGATCCATTTTGATCGTGGAATCACATATGCTGGGCAGAAGAACATGAAGTGTTCGACGGTTTTCAGAAGTACCACCACAAGCAGGGCATATGTCAGGGAGACTAATCTGCCCCTAGCTATGGATCAATGACATCAGGGGCAGAGAACCAAACCGAAACCTTGCGTATAAACTTTTACCCTGCGAATCCGGTCTGATGTCCAGGTAGGGTTCAAACTTTGGAAACCATTTAAAATCAATAAAAGAATTGGTTAAACGACCATATGTTTTGCGAGTTAAATGATTATCCCTGACATAAGACCAGAAGATTGACTTTAAAACATTTTTGTGACGTCTCTCTAGATAATGGGGATTTTCCCAGTAGTCACCCAGCCCCAACAGACGAAACCAGTGAGATACATGTCGGATCCAGGGGAGGGTATTGACATTTTAATAAATCGAGTAATGAAATCTTGTATACATCTAATTCAGGAGTAGTCCATATCCTGATCCAGTAAAGAAGAGGTCTTAAAGTAACTAAATCTGCTACTCGACTTAAACCCAGGTTAGAGAATAATGGGAAAAAGGGTGTGGTGCGTGGACACGCAATCAAAGCCCTTGCAAAATTATTTCCCCCCACTGATATCTTCTTGCAATTGGAAAATCCCCATACTTCCGCTCCATACAAGGCTGCTCCTTGTGCCTTAGCTATATAGCTTTTGATTGCTGGGGATACAACTTTAGTAAAGAAACTTTGATAAAAGCACAGTATAGATGAAGCTCTGTGTTGTAGCAGCCCTGCGCTCTTTATGTTCTGCTGTTCCCATGTTAGTTTACTAGTTAGCCTGACTCCCAGGTAGTCTATGGAGCTAACTTCCTTCAGGGGAACTCCATCAATATAGATAGAACATCTTTTGCTAAGACCTTTGGAAAGCACCATCAATTTAGTTTTGTTAATTTTGACCTCTAACCCATGATCGCTACAGAATAGATTAAATCGGTCGACAAGAATTTGCAGCCCCATTGGTGTCTTTGAAATGAGGAGTGAGTCATCTGCGAAGAGGAGAATGGGAATTTTTTGTGCATTCAGAGAAGGGGCATCATTCTGATGAGTGGTCACAGCCTTCACCACTTCATTAATAAATAAAGTAAATAGTAAAGGGGCTAGCACGCAACCTTGGCGAACTCCCCTTCTAATTGGGATCTGTTCAGTCAGTTCACCTTGTTCCCCCCACCTCACTTGGGCATAGGTATTTTCGTGTAATCGTTTTAGCAAGAGTAATAAATCCTCTGGAACTCCCAGTCTACACAGCACTTCCCATAATTTAGCTCTTGGGACCAGGTCAAGAGCGGATCGCAGATCTACAAACTACATACAAACGCTGCTTAGCGATAAGTACATATTTCCAATACAATATGGCCAACCTGAAGACCTGGTCTACCGTGCTGGTTTTCACAAGGAATCCTGTCTGAAGTGAGGAGAGAATTTGGTGGTCCTCAACCCAGCTAGTTAGCCTCTGTAAAATTTGTTTAGCAAGGATCTTTTGTAAGTTGTCTATAAGGCTAATTGGCCTGTAGTTAGCTGAAAGATTAGCATTTCCTTTTTTTATAACTTGGTATGATTTCAGCCCTCTTCCATGTGCCTGGGATTTTTCCCCTTGCAGCAATACTGTTTGAGATAGCATTAATGTACCAGGACCAAATGTTTGGTTGCAATCTGTAGAGATCTCCAGGAAGTTTATCCGGTCCGGGTGCTTTGCCGGGTTTTAAACTATTTATGGCCTCAAGGGTTTCTTCTATTGTAAAATTAAGACGACCCTTGGAGGCACACTGGACCCCCGCTAGGGGGGGCGGGCTAGGGTTCACATACAATGGCGTTGGTGGAGGATGGACTGCATTAGTGTCTGTTAGGCCCTCTGGTAGGGCATAAAGACTGGAAAAATGCTCTACCCAGCTTTCAGGTTGTATATGGTTGCTAGGGCAATTCCTGCCTCCATTTTCTCTTTTGGACAAAAATTCCCAGAAATGCTTGTTGTTCTCTCTAGATGCATCTAGTAGTTCCTGCCACAGGGAATCCTCCCACCGCTTTTTCGCATTAGACAGGTGTCCTTTGTATGTACACCTGGCTTGTTTGATCTCCTCCTGAGAACCAGACATTACTGCTGCTTTTAGCCCAGACTTTGCCCTGGAACACCTCTCATCAAACCATCCCTTGCAGGGCTTTGGCCGGCCCACTTTATAGAAAAAGCCCTGTAGCTGAATAGCCAGGCTGTCGTGTATTTTGAGAATCTGAATGTTTTCCACAGCCTGGTCTTCATACTCAGCCAAGTTGTCTAAAAAGGTTTGATATATTGCTCTAATCAAATATGGGTTGGACATCACTTTTGGCCAAGTAACCTTGGTAAAATTATTGTTCCAGCATGGTGGTGGCACCATAGTGGCATGATTATTTAGTGTTCTCTTAAACATTTCCCCAGACAAGGTAAAAAGCAGGGGGAAGTGATCACTATCGCATCTCACTTCTACTTTCATATCTTCCAAGTAAGGCCACAGCCTAACGTCAACCAAAAATTAATCAATAGTACTTATGGACATACCCCTTTTGAACGTTGGTGCAATATTCAAATCAGATAGTGTTCTACCATTACAGGACCTCAGGCCATGTTTTTAACATAGTGTAGCTAGTTGCATGGCCACACAAGAGTGTTTACAGGGCCGAGTGGTAGATAACTGTGGGATCCCCCACAGCTCGTCTTCTTCATCAGTTGGGCCGCTAAAAAGGGTTAAGGGTTCAAATGTACAATTGAAATCACCAGCTATAATTAAAATAGTCGAAGGGTGGAGGCTTTCTACAAATTCGGACAAAATAGTGTGGAATTCAGAACTGCATGAAACCGATCGTATATAAGCATTAACAATAACAATTGATAAACTCCATTTGAACATGATGCACATAGCTTTTACATCAACAGAATCAATTTCCAAGAGCTTATAGTCACACTGCAAGTTCTTGTTTAAAAGCAGTAACAGCCCACCTTTAGCCCGGCCCAACCCCTTCTCTGGAGGTATAGCAGGAACACTAAATGAGAGAAATCCATCTATACTAATAACATCCTCTACCCAGGTTTCCTGGAACAGGTAGATGTCTATATCGTTAATAAAAGTATCCCATTCACTATCATCCAATTTCCTGGCCAAACCAGCAATGTTCCAGGACATAAGTTCCAGTGTACATTTGCGTAGATTAATTGCCGGGGTTAAACAGCCTGCGTCCACCAGAAACAGATTGTTGCTACAGGTGTCTAATGATGGTATCCTGTCACACCCCTTGAAATGTGGGACCTTGGAGCAGGTCACCATATGTGTCACCGGTTCAGTAACCAGTCATACAGCATCAAACGGAAGTCGGTAACTGACATATATGAGGCACCTCCACGGGAACTAATTAAGCCATCTAATCCATCTCATCCCACATCTAGTCTGGAATTGAATGGGTCCAGTGTGAGTCTTATCTCCCCCCTAGTTGTCACATTGTTCAAGCAGGTATGAGAGTCAAAGTCCATTAGTTGAGTCACCAAGGTCTTATCTTCAAAGTAAATGGTAATTGTATCAAGATTGGTTCCTAGGATACTACTTCTCTCAGCTGATAGTATGTCAGAATGAATAACAGAGAGGCAATTTCGACGGGAGCGTATCCAATGTATAACTTTATTAGTCAGGGAGACTTGGTTCTCAACCGTCCCTGGCAACAATTTTGGAACTTCAGTCAAATAAATTTTGTTTGTCCCACAGCTCATGCCCAAATCCTGTTCTTTATTAGCTATATTCCCAGTGTTATTATGGGGGGAGAATTTGTTATTGTAAGAGGTTTTGTATGGCCTAATTAAGGATTGTTTGGAACTATCCTCATGGTCAATTTCGGGGAGTTCAGATCCGCTGGCCCTACCTCAGGCTTTGTCATCATTTGAATAGACAAAATTGCTTGCCCAATTTTTTTGGCGATCTCTGCATCTGGGTACATTTTCAGGCTTCCCTTTGCGTCTCAGATCCTCTTTTGTGTAGTTGAAATGGTGGTCCTCTCTCCCTGTTGTAATTAACCCCCCTCTATTGGGGAGATCAAGATTTCCCTTTGTCCCAGCCCCCATAGTTGGGACAGTAGAGGAAGATGCTTCATTTCCCCTGGCCTCCCCACAAGCCCCATGAGTCACTTGACATGTACAATTGCTTCCACACTGGTGCACAAGATTACTCTTCATGAGATCTATTAATACTAGGACCAACCCCTTGACTTCATCCACTCTCTGGAGGACTGTAGCCAGGTTGTCTCTGCTGGCTGCTGGTTCAATGCCTTCCGGGTCAAGCTGGGGGATCAGTGGGGTGACACTGGGGTTAGATATTCCAGCTACAGACTTGGGCGCACTCATGGGCGCTGGCAGTTCCTCTATTGCCGACAGTGGTTCGAAATGATTGGTACACAATGAACTTGGGACCACCTTGATCACCGGACTTAATAGAAGGAAAGGCGGTGTATGCGGTGCAGGTGGGGAACCCTTCTGAGATACTGGAAGACTTATTATGCTACGTGTGAGGCTTGTAGTGGGGTTCCTACAAGTGTGTAGCCCCCCATTTCCGTCGACCTCTGTTGTAACATCTGGAGAGTACCTCTTCCCCTTCTTATTAAATATTTTCAGGATTTTCCTATGCTTAGGAGGACCTTTCTTCGGATGATTTACCCCTGTCGATTGTGTACCTAGCATAGACTCGACTTCTTCGAGTAAAAGGTCTATTTCATCAAGTGGGTTTGACCTGTTCAGGTATGCCTACAGCCTTTCTTTTCCCCATAGTAAGCAGGTAATCATAAAGTCAATAAATACAAGGTAAAAGGAGAAAGAAAAGTTCCCTTACTTATATGTTGATTGTCCTGTGGTTGAAGTATCTGGCCCTGCCTGCCAGGCCTCTTCTGAGTGATAGCAGGCTTATGGATAAAATCTACACCCAATTCAGGCTAACAATCTTTATTTACAAGAGAGATTCACAAATTGCTTTAAATAAAAAAAAGAAAAAGCTATTTATGCTTCCTCCTCCATAAAACTTCTGTTCCTCGAATTCAAGTTAATGCCGAAAATGAATTCTCTGTAGTTTAACTCTCCAAATCTCCACAACAGATACTAGGAAATGTCACCACGTAGGAGGCAATGGCTACCATTTGGCAGCCGCAGGTGGCTATTCTCGCATTGACACTTCTGTTTGTTTTCCTTTCGCTCTCCGTTTGTTTACTTTTGTATCTGTTACATCGCGGCATTTAGCTGGCAGCTGTTAATACTGGTGCGGTACGCCGCTGTTGTCCTCCTATTCCGTTCCTTGTCCGGTGTGGCCCTCCGCATCTGAGGTCATTCCTGTAAACGCTGCTGCTGCTTCCTCGAACTGGGTCCAAATATGTCAAGAATGCGCTGCCCGCCGCCCGCCACCCTGTGGGCGGGAAAGGCATCAAACTGCCAAGTCACCGTGACTGCACCGAGGCCTGCGTGACTGACAGACTCCTGGGCGCGTGCCCTCCTCCCCGACCCGGCTGCTGCTCGGCAGGTTCCCACTCGCCCACGCCACTCAGAATAGCAAAGGTCTCGCCCACGCCGCACACAGGGCTTCCCCCGCCGCGGCCTGTTGTTTGTGCACAGTGGACTGAGCTGATTGGAGCGCCATCAACCTGATCATGCATAGACGTTCAGATATGTTCCCATATAGGTAAACATGGGTGGCACTGATATGAATACACATCCATGAAACAATGGCCAACATATGTCCATGCTGGAAGATAGATTAGGGAGGTTTCATATCCCATGAACACACCGCTTTGGCATTCAGTACACAAATCACACTAACCATATCTTTTCCACACAGACCTCACATATCAACCTTCATTGCCACATGTTAGTACACCATCTCCTGCATCATATATGCAAGGGGAACAATATGTCACACGTGTAGCATAGCATAATGGAGTCTGAACCATAAAACGCACCACAGTGTGGACACACATGCACTCACATTGCAATGGGTAAGGTGAAATCAACCATGCCGCAGTCCACTGCATCCTCTGAGTACGATTTGTCAAGGGTATGACATACATGAACATGTATTGGACATAGCCCATCATATCTAAAGTGGTGTTGTTAAATATACATTTGGAAATCAGACATGACAATGTGGTAGACCCACAATTATGTGTTACATCACATTTGTAGACTCCCAGTACACATGTGTCAATATGTATGTGGAAAAAGTCTACCATCACATGCACATATGCAAACGGTATCAGTCATTGCATGCATCACACACTCATACAAACATAGGGTAACACATTCCTATGTTACTGTTACATATATGAATGCACATGCACCACACACATAGCCATACCATACTGACTATACATGCATAGCCCCAGTAAGAAGGAATGTGAATCTGAGTGCACTGTCAGCCTTTCTAACAAAATCCAAGCATTCCCGTTATGCATCAAAATCTTTACCGCAAACAGCAATTCTCCATACATCTCAATTCAATACAATGACTCATGGTTCCTGTGCATCAATCGCAAGTCAACAGGCCTTGTCAGACTTCATGGAAACAAAAAAACACGCTTTCACGTTATGTGTCAAACATTTTCACGCAAATGGCAATTCTCAATACATCGCAAATCAATAAAATGACACTTGGCCCCTGCACATCAATCGCAAGTCGACAGGCCTTGGTAGTTTTCATGGAACATATACTACGCTTAAAAAAACAAAGCATATCAGAAAATGTGACACACACCCAGGAAGGGATGAAACAGGACTTCTTTGTTGTAGGCATGGTACACTGATTTCACTTTCACTTTTACTTTTTGTCTGTTACTGTGAGAGAGTGGGTGGAGCTGGAGCTGGTGCTGGTCAAGGAGTTGTCATTTTTTCAGAGTTTTGTGCTGTCTCCTCTTGCTGCCCTGTCTATTTTGTCTTTTTGCTAAGTTTTGTGTTATCTTTCTGTCCTATCACAGTAATTGTTTTGTCAGCTGTTTGTCCTGAGGTAGCATAGTCTGTTCAGGTATTTGGGGTTAGGTGGGTCAGTGTTTGATTATTTTTGGGGCTAATTTATTTGCAGTGGAGGGAAGCTGCAATATGTTGAGGAAGGGGAGAGAAATAAGAATGAGTGGCGATGAACTGGGAGGGTTCATCTAGTTGATCAAGCACTACCTCCCCACGATGTTGAGTATGGTGGCCCAGTCCTCCAGGGCATAGAAGCTGCGGTAGGGCATGGTGCTCCACTACCTAAGGAGGATCTTTGGTGTTGTGCGGACAGACCACCAAATCAAACACCTTCGGGCAGAACTCATTGCGCTAGATGGAGATCTAATGGATCACATGATGATTCTGATTCGTGGACCACTTGCATTCCAATATCCTGTTTTGCATGTGCATGACAGGGAGACAAAAGGTTGACTGTAGCATGTTTTGTCAAGGGTCAAGACAGGAGCTTTAGTGTCTAAAGCAAATAGCATTTAAGCGAGCTGATTTATGCTCTAGTTGCAGACAAATTGCTAATTTATCTTTGTGTACATTGTGTATCACATATGCCTCATAAAGTGTCAAATATCAAAGACCCATGTGCAAAGGTGCAAGGGTACATGTTTCCCGTGCACACATTGCTTATCCAACATGGTCATTATAACTCTGTAAATAAGGTAAATAATTTTGAAGTGATGGCAAACATGACGCAGGAGTATTGTCAATCATGGGTGTGTGTGTGTGCCGAGAGTCATGTATGTGCAGAGTGATATGACAGTTACACAAATGTAAGCAGGAGTAATTTCCTCATGATGCTACATCTGTGTTTAATTGTTTTTAAGCTAATGTTTCCAACGGAGGCAACTACTACGGAACTATAAGTCAAATTTTGACAAGTGCACGCATGGTGGCAATGTGAAAGGCTGGTGTCACATGATGGCAGAACCAGGCTTGAGGAATGCAAGCTGTGTATTCCTGCTATAGGTGGCACCCAAAAAATATAGCCTTAACATCAACATGATACACTGTTCCTTTATTGGAGTCAACTTAGGTTTCTGCCAAAGGCTGGTTGATTACATGACTGTTCCCTTGTCATCAAGAAGCCAGTTTCCAATTTGCACGTGCATCATAATCATGTATGATGCTAAAAATGACAAGGGCAACCATACTGACAGGGGTCCCAACATCGGTGTCCTGACATCCACCAGGGTGTGCCATATGTTACATATGCAATCAGATGATGGAGGTATGTGTTGAAGCTAAGTGATTTAAAACAGGCAGTGGTTGCCTGCTTCATCACATAGATCAACTACAAGAATCAAAGCTTTAGCCAATGGCCAGTAGCCTGTCCCTCTATATTGTTATATGTATGAATCTGAAACAAGTACATATGTCTGCCACCCAAATCTGTGCATGTTCTTGTATGATAACTATGAGCCACATTTGTGAAAAACAGGTGCAGCGCAGTGCTGCCAACATCAGCAGCACTGTTCTGCACTGAATAGTTAACACAGGCCAGCCCCGTATTAGCTAGAGTATGCGGCAAACCTGCGGCTGCGGCTGCACCTGCACCTGCACCAGGACATAACTCAGCAGCTAGTGCCAACACAGACATACTTGGAGACAATGCAAGTGTGTCTTTGTTGAGGGGAGTGTCTATGTGCAGGTAGGTATCCATTCCTGGACATGCACAATTTACAATGGCGATATGCCACTGCAGAATGCAGCCCACATAGTAGTGCCAAAACTTCTGTTGTATTATTTTGTAAATGTGCATGAAGGGATGCCTATCTGCACATGAGCAAACATCCATGGCATTTTATCGCTACTGTTTGTGCCTTCAAATTGTGCACACATATTAGAAGCAAGAAACAAAGAGGTATTAAAGCATTCCTCAACTCTTTGCCGTGCTGACACCACCCCATGGCTGTTGTTACTTTTTTGGCGCTGGCAGTAAGTACAATGTCTTGAAAACCTAGGGCAGCATCAAAATCTATGGGTGTTACAATGGGACACCCACTGCAACAACCATTGCATTCCCCTCTGAAGCAGAATACCGTGTCATGCTGCCCCATATGTACATTGAGGCGTTATGCTGCAAAAAGTGGCATAACAGCTCCTTGTACATATGGTGCAGTGAAAAGCACCACAGGAACATCACGGAAAGTCACCCTCTGGTGGTGCCAGGGCCTCTTTAATCTGGCCCTTTGTCTTACACACAGAAATGTAATGGTTGGAAGTTGTTCATTCGTAACACAAAGTTGACTTGCTTACTCAGCTTAACAAGTTGAATGTGTAACAGCTGTCCATGCTCATAAATGTTCAAAAATCACAAAGCAATGTGTTCCTGTCATGTCTTGCAGGTGGACCTCCACCGTAAACAATTGGAGAGGTGTCCCAGTTTGAAGACCCCGATGCACCCAGTATCACCATGTGCATCATGTGTCATTCCAGGGTTTTGTGTGAGAGGGTATGATGTGTGAAATGTAATGTTGAAATGGCATGCATGACCAATAAGATGATATCATCTGAGTTAGGGTATTGACATCATGTCTGATGCATTTTTGATGATGTACATTAAGTTGATTTTTAAAGTGCCAGCGTGTGTTGCTCTGGTATTGAGGGTGTTAGGAAAAGGAAAGCATGCCCACCTACATAGTGATGTCAGTCAAGATATGTGTCAAAGGTGCTATTTATCTAATTAGCATTCCTGTTGCCAACATATTTTTCACAGCACATTTTACAGCAGTATGTGCCACACGTTGCTTTAATTTACTCAGGACATGGTACAAATGATGTACATGTGTTGAGGTCTCTAGGGGATTTACCAAGGAGACACTTGCACCACCGGTGCCTTACTACTCTTCAGAAATTTGAGGCAGTGGCTGTCCAAGGAGCCTTATTGTGCTGGGAAACTGTCAGCTGAGTACACAATGATATTTAAACTCAGCTTTAGATGGATGTGGGGAATGTCTATGGATTGTATCAAACAAGATGTGTACAGATTAACCAACATGATCTAACCATCATGATAATTGTGAGGGGGCTTGCTCTCATCACGTGAGTATAGAATGTGGAAGCTGAGTGTATACCTAGAACCTAGGAGATGTAAAACATGCATGTGCTCAGGTAGTTCAATAAGAAGGAAAACTGTTGCTACATCCAGTGCAGTGCCACTCTTCCTGTGCCACTCAGTGCACCCACACTGCCACCATGTGTTCGCCGAATAAGACATTTAGCAGACCATGCCACACCATGCCACAGGGCAGGGGCAATAGGTACAAAATCTGTAGGCAATATAGATTTACTGTTCAGACTCAGGGCAAACAATATGACCACTAACCCTAAACTGTACAAAGAGGCCCATTGTAAGCAATGGTGTATCCCCTTGTAACACCTGCTCTGAGCAGGTGTCAACCAAAGGGAACATGCATGATGCACTGGAATTCCTTAGAATTCTCTGTGCCATTTTTCTTGCCCCCCTACTGGGTGACCAAGTGTGTCAAAGGGGTGGAATGCATGCATTGCGCCATTTTATGACTATGGCACAGGGATTTGGGACTTGTTGGACCACTTAATTCTCACAAGTATGAAGAAGCAAATGTGGTGCAAGGAGACACTAGTCCACTTACCTCTGGGACCTAATTATCAACAATGGATAGCTGTTACCCTGTGACATGAACTTGATACCATAGATGGCTGGTTGGAAGTTTAGTCTTGATTTGGTTACTGACATTGTTGTGGAATGTCTGGTGGACAGTATGTGTCATCTGATGATGCTGTGTACATTGCATGTTTGTTCTACCCCTACCGAATGCAGTATTTGATGCTAACATCTCCTCATGTTTTAGCTGCCACTATGACCCCAGCACAGAAGCATGCTTTTGCTAAGAGGGCAGAGTGTTTCAGCAATATCATGGAGGTACAGGCAGGATACCAGAGATTTGTCCAGGAGATATCAGCAGGAAAAGACATCAGGGGCTTGGCTTGCCTTCCCACATGGGGGAACTCCTAAACGGGCCGCAACAGTGCAGAGCACACTGGGCACAACATCAGGGCCTAGGGGTGCCTCAGCTGGTCTAACCCCCTCCACATCAACAGCACTTATGCCAACACAAGCATTGAAACAGCCACCTTCAGCAGCCACATCCTCCAGCTTTGAGGCACTTGAGGCAGACATGAGGAGGGACATGACAGCTATAACCAGGTTGGACAAATTGGAGCAGGACAATGCTCACAATTTCAAACTGTTTAAATATTGTGAAAATAAGGTCAAGAACCTGCACTCTTGTATATGTGCAGCCTCCCAGTTCCTTCCCTTCTATGGTTGTATTTTGTATTCAGTTTTGGAGGGATTTAACTGGGTAGTTATATAATAGGTAACATAGACTAGGTTAGTTGTAGGATAGAGTAAGTATAGTTGTGGGGTGGGTTTTAGTATTTTTTTCTTTTGGGAGCTTGAGTGGGGGGTTATGTATGGGGCTCTATGTTAAAAAATATTCTATTAACAAATTGACAAAAAATAATATTTGTTTAGGACATAGGTTAAGTTAGTATATGTGTAGCTTTAGTTAATGTTGTCCGTCTCGTATCTTGTCTCTTAAGCGGGGCACGGGACAATGTTTAGTGTGTGGCTTTAAATGTATAAGATAAGTTTTGATTAGGATAGATAGCTGTAGAGTTAAGTTTAGGTAAGTAAGTACCAATACATCTTGTTAGTTGTAGACAATTAGGTGTCCATGTTGATTGAGTGTCTGGGTGTTCTCTTGTGTGCACTGGTCAAGTTAGGGTATTGCTTTAGGGTCTGATTTCTATATTGATTTACATGTATGACTATGTGACCCAGATGACCAAGGAGCTGTCTGGCTGCAATATGACATCAGCTATTCATAACATTTGTAATTCCCAGTTTCTGACAATCACATTGTGTAAGTATACAACATCTTTGTCCAGTAAGAATGGAACAACTGTCATCGCTGAGGTCTGTCACAAATAATCTTGTAAAATGTAGCACATGTTACTTCACCTTATTTGGAGTATGTATCCTGGCACACTGACAGCTGCCCTGTCACTGATAAATTTTGCCACTTTTGTTCCACCCATATTTGTTGAATTGGTGCTATCATCAGGGAAAATTCCAGACACTTGAGTTCTGATCCATACATGCCATGTGAACTTGCATGGATATCTGTTCAATACATGCATTTAAGGCTCTGTAAGTTGGTTATAGCCCACAACACTACCAATCACCTTTTTCATGTTAGAGTCTTAGGGGCATATTTATACTCTCTTTGCGCCGAATGTGCGTCAAAATGTTTGACGCACAATCGGCGCAAACCCTGCCCCATATTTATACTTTGACGTCCGACCCCGCAGGCGTCAAAGTTCCACCATGTGCGTCATTTTTTGGAAGGGGGAACCAGCCTTGCGTTAATTATATGCAAGGTAGGCGTTCCCTTCCAAAAATTGACTTTAAGGCCTGTGCGCCTTATTTATACTGTGACGTCATTTTGACGCACAGGAGGGGGCAGGCCTTAAAAAACAGCCCCCAGCCTGATGGGCGACGTTTTTTAACGCCTGGGTCAGGGCAGGCGTTAAGGGACCTGTGGGCTCAGAAGGAGCCCAGAGGTGCCCTCCCATGCCCTCAGGGACACCCCCTGCCACCCTTGCCCACCCCAGGAGGACACCCAAGGATGGAAGGACCCATCCCAGGGAAGTTAAGGGAAGTTCAGGTAAGTTTTTTTTTCGTTTTTTTTTTTGTGGCATAGAGGGGGCCTGATTTGTGCCCCCCTACATGCCACTATGCCCAATGACCATGCCCAGTGGACACAAGTCCCCTGGGCATGGTCATTGGGCAAGGGGGCATGACTCCTGTCTTTGCTAAGACAGGAGTCATTTCAATGGGGGTTGGGCGTCAAAAAAAATGGCGCAAATCGGGTTGAGGCCTGAATTTTGCCTCAGACCTGACTTGCCCCATTTTTTGACGCCCAAGCTCCATTTTCCCCTACGCCTGCGCTGCCTGGTGTGAGTCATTTTTTTTTTACACACACCAGTCCGCAGCGCCGGCTAACGTCATTCAATAAATAAGGCGCCCGCATGGTGCTTTGGAATGGCGTTAGCCGGCGGTAAAAATTTTTACGCACAACTGCGTTGCCGCAGTTGTGCGTCAAAAAGTATAAATATGGGCCTTAGTGCGTGGCTTTGTGTCTGACAGTAAGTCACCCATGTAATTAGGTTCTATTTTCATTGACATAGCTTCACACAATGCATACATTTAGATGAGATGATGGATCATAGTAAAAGATGGAATGATACATGTGAATATGGAGATTTATTTACATATGCAAGAGTATTTTCCAATGCGATACCTTGTCCACTTCACAGATTCCATGAGACATTCTGAGCCATATGTTATACATTCAGAGTCCAAGGGTGAGGGACATGTCATGAGACTTGGGTAGGAGAAGTGTGCATTAGCGAGGAGCTGTCCAAATTGACAATAGGTAGGAATTGAGATAGTGACAGTCTGTAGCAGATAGGTCAACAGTGGTTGAGTGAAGAGGGCACATTGTCAGCGTCACAACACTGGCATGATCGTATGCACAGAACTAAGGAGAAACTCTCTATGTGGCACAGAATGGTGCTACCAGGTGGTTTTATGTGTGAATGTTGTTCCTTCCACATCTTCATCCTCTGATGTGTTGGTGGCTCTTGTGCATGGGTGGTGCTGTTGTTGAAGTTGAGGGGTCCACACATACATCAGAGGATAGAGATGTGGAATCAAAGGTCCTAGCAGCTGCCATTTGTGGGAACACAAAAGGCATCACTGCAGCAAATGGGAACTGCTAATCTTCCAACACCGCAGCTACATCCCAGTGGTAGGCATCCATGTTTTCTCTGAAGGGGGACACTTCCCACTGTATGGACTCCATGGCATTTTCTATTGCCCCTATCCTGTTATCTGTCATGCTGCTGTCACTTTGGGAGGGCCATTGTAGAAGCTTCTGCCTCATGACAGCAGCTATGCCGTCCAGAGACTCCTGGAGTCATCACACATGGGACAACCTTAAAAGATATTTTGTGCATTGATCCCACACCACCATATTTCTTGCAGGCCCCTTGCCCCAGCCACTGACACTATGGTAGCATGTCATTTACATTTCTGTTCTTCCTGGAGAACATTCCCACAGTAGTGCAATGAGTGTTGTCACTATTTTGGTGCCTTACTACATTGGCACCATGAAAGATGGCACTGTTGCAGCAAAGCACAGGGAGGTCCACTGCTTACAATGCTGGTGTAAGTTTGTCATCTGCCTCGCAGACCTCACACAATTTGATGGCACAGTGCAACCTTACCGGATTGTCAGCCTCATTAGTTTGTCCCTCCCTTTGTTAGGGACATTTCCTTGCATACAGCAGATCTGCCACAGGAATATGTTGGTGTAAGGATGTACAATGTGGATCAATGCATGCATTTTGAGAATTTGTTATTGTGGCATGAGGGGAATGGGCAGCTTGGATCCACATTGGCAACTATTTGAATGAGGGTACTGTTGAATTACGGGCTAGTGACATTGTGCACGTAGTGCAACATCAATGCCACTTGTGCCTGTTCTTATGCATGAAGGTGTCCCTTTATGCACAACACCAATGATTCACATAGCACAGACAAACTTGTTACATGGTGAAATTGAAGCTGCTTGTGCAGCAGCACAAATGATGATCACAGACATGCCTCATATGTTGTATAAGTTCACTTTTATACCCATCCCCAAATGCTGCATGGAGGTGTGTGAGAGCTGGTGTTGGGCCAATCTGTGTGAGTTGTGTACCACACATTGGACACTGAGGCCCTGATTTTTTCTAAGGTGGAGCAGCTCGGTGCAGCAGCCAAAATAGCTGCACCGAACGGTATCACTTTTGAAATGCAAGGATGCGCCAAATTTATAGGAATACGGCGCGGCCCTGTTCTTCACTCAGTGCCAGTGCAAATTTAAGATCCCCGCACCAACGCAGGCATCCTTGAACCGTAGTGCAAGGGTGCCTGCGTTGAGGGGATAGATTGTTTATATGAAGTAAGGTGTCCCTTTCTGCATATAGATTGTTTATATGCACAAAGGTGTGCCTTCCTGCACATAAACAATCTATTATGGCAAGGAGGCATTTCTATGTGTGTTGTAGGATGCAGCACACATGAGAAGGGCAATGACACAAGGAGGATGGAAAGTATTTTGCCTTGTTGCGCCATCCTGACATCACCCCGGGGGTGGTGTTGACTATAGTCACAGTCTCTCGTGAACATGTTGTCTTGGATCTGGGGCAACACCTATATGTAATGGGTGTTGTTGTGATGCGGCCACAGCCACACTGGTTGCACACCCCTTCCAGGCAAGGTGCTGTGTGTGTAGGGGCCATACTTACAAGGTGGAGGTAGGCCACAGTAAGTGGTTTAACAGCTCGTTCTGTATATGTCAGAGTGCATAGGGCCACCAGAGAATCACACAAAGTGAGGCTAGGGTGGCAATGGGGCCTTTTGATTCTGGCTCTATGTGTCCCGGTGCAAACATTTTGCATGTATTCTGTGTCCTATGTGCCCCCCATTCTGCTATTTATGAAATTCCCGATAGTACCCCCTGCAACATACCATGGATTTTGTGAGAAAGTACCCTCTTTCTATCATGGTTACCTCCATTTTCGGCTTGTCAGTGTTTTCAGTGTGTTTTTACTGTCTCACTGGGATCCTGCTAGTCAGGACCCCAGTGCTCATAGTTTGTGGCATACATGTCAGTACGTTTTACTGTTTTATCAGTATGCTTGACTGTGTCACTGGAGTCCTGCAAAGCAGCACTCTGATTCTAAATTTGTACTTACATACTGGTAACCTAATATTCCACTCCAAATTGGCATAGTGGACCCCCCTTATGAGTCCCTAGTATGTGGTACCTAGGTACCGAGGGTGTTGGGGTTCCAGGAGATCCTTAAGGGCTGCAGCATTTCTTCTGCCACCCATAAGGAGCTCATACAAATACTCCTTCAGGACTGCCACTGCAGCCTGAGTGAAATAGTGCACATGCTATTTCACAGCCATTTTCACTGCACCAGGTAACTTATACGTCACTTAGATGTTCAACCATCAGGTACAGAAGGCTAGGTGCAAAGTATCTGAGTGCCAGCAGGTGAGGTCAGAGACCCATCCTGATAGGTGCATACCTGGTAAGGTGACCAATCCCCCTCTGAGGGCTATTTAGGGTCTCTCCTGTGGGTGTTTCCTCAGATTCGGTTTACAAGATTCCAGCAGGACTCCTCTGCAATCTCTGCTTCACCTTCTTCCGTCGGATCAACCGCAGAACTACTCCAGGAACTCTACAACTGCAACAAAGTATCTAAGAAGGCTACTGCAACTCTAAATCTCCAGCTCCTGGCAGCAACTGCAACAATTTCAAGGTCGTGCATGCTTAGAAGACTGCCTGTCTTCATCCTGCACTAAATGGACAGAAGGAATCTCCCGTGGAGTGACGGAGTCACATCCCTGCTTCAGCAGGCACCTCTCTGCAGCGACAACCGGTACTCTGGGACTCCTCCCCTGTCAATGAGTGTGATCCCTGTAACACAGGTGGTGGACCGAAGTGATCCTGACCTTCCAAAGGTCCAGCTGTCCAAATTGGGTGGAGTTAAGGGCTTGCCTTCCTGAGCCAGACAGTACCTCTGTGCACCAAGTGTTTTGCAGCTCTTAGGGCTTCTGTGTGCTTATTCCAGAAATTCTTCATGCACAGTGTAGCCCAGGTCCCCAGAACTCTATCCTGTGATGCTGAGCTCCCTGAGTTGTTCATCAGCGGCGTGGGATCCCTTTGTGTAGTGCTGTGATGACCATGTTTTGCAACTCATTTGTCCCCATGTCCACTTTTGAAACCCTCATCTGGGTTAACAGGGCCCCCTGGTCTTCCTGGACTTTTCATCTGTTCTTGGACTTGGTCTCCTCTCTCCACAGGTCTTCAGGTCCACAACTTCATCATTGGTGTCTTGCAGTCTTGCATGGTGTTTTGCATAATCCTTTACCACAACTCCTAGTGTGTTCTGAGGAAACTTACTGCACTTTACTCATGTTTTCCTGGGCTCTGAGGGGGAATACTTCTCTTCCTTTGGTGTTTTCTTACACTCCCAGCTCCCCTCTGCACACTAATGTTGCCTAGGTGGGGAACCGACTTTTGCATTCCACTATTTTAGTATATGGTTTGTGTTGCTTCTAGGCCTATTCTAGCCTGTGGTGATTTTCACTATTTGCATTATTTTGTGACTGTGCACTTACCTGATTTTGTTTACTATTGTATATTTTATGTGTTCCACTTACCTCCTAGGGAAGTATAGCCTCTAAGATATTTGTGGCTGTGTGTCACTAAAATAAAGTACCTTTATTTTTGTAACACTGAGTATTATCTTTCTTGTGTGCGAGTACAGTGTGACTACAGTGATTTTGTAAGAGCTTTGCATGTCTCTTAGTTCAGCCTTGGCTACTCTGCCTACAGCTACCTGTAGACAGCCTGGCTTCTAGACACTGACAACATTTTACTAATAAGGGATAACTGGACCTGGCATAAGGTGTAAGTACCTTTGGTACCCACTACAAACCAAGCCAGCCTCCTACACTGCACTAGTGGAGTAGTGCTTCAAAACAATTACTGTGAGCTAACGCCATTCAAGGCGGTAAGTAAATTACTCAATATATACACTAGTAATCAAAAACAGTTAAGTACACAGTAGGAAAACAGAGCAAATAGTGAAAATCTCAATAGGTTGCAATGGGCCTAGGGGGAACACAAACATATACTAAAATAGTGGAATGCAAATGTTGGTTTCCCACATGTGTGTAGAGGGGTACTGGGAGTGTAAGAAAACACCAAAGGTAAGTAATGTGCCCCACCCAAGAGCCCAGGAAAGCAGGAGTAAAACATAGCAAGCTTCCTAAAACACACTAGAAGTCACGATAGAAGATAATACAATAACCAGAAGAGGCTGAAAGACACCAACAATGGATTCCTGGACCTGAAGACCTGTGGAAGAAGGGACCAAGTCCAAGAAGCACTGAAGAGTCCAGGGAGAACGGGATACCCCGCTAACCTGGATGAGGGTGCAAAAAAAGAACCACCGGTGAGAAGACAAAGTCAGTATTGCACCAAAGAAGACAGATGTGGGTTCTTGGCTGGTGTAGAAGATGTCCCACGACGGACGGATGAATGCAATCTGGTTTGTGGCACTGGATTCAGCCAGAAAGCCTTGGCTCATGCTAAAAATGCAGTTGGCAGAAAATGGGGTGGCCCAGCACCAGGGGGGACCTGGTGGCCTCTACCCGGGACGGGGAGACAGAGGGGTTCTCAGCAACTTGGAGAGCCCACAGAAGACCAGGCAGCATGCACAGGAGTCCACAGGATGGGGACAAATAAGGTGCAAAAGGAGGCCCATGCAGTACTACGACAAAGGTTCCCACGCTGCCAGTGAACCACTCAGGAAGAGGTGTGTCACAGGATGAAGTGCTTGGGGCAGAAGCTGCACAGTGCATGAAGAACTTCGTGGAAGGATGTCAACAAGCCTTGGCAACTGCAAAACACGTGGTGCGTGGGGGTAGTGTCTTGCATGGGTAGGCATGAACTTACCTCCACCAAAGTTGGACAGTAGGATGTCAGGACCATCCAGACCACTTCAGTCCACCATACGTGATGTAGAATGCCCGTGCTCATCAGGAAAGGGGACCCATGTCACCAGTCATCGATGCAGTGAGGTTCCTGCTGAAGCAGGGTAGTGACTCCTTCACTCTAAGGGAGATTCCTTCGCTCTTCTGGTGCAGGCTGAAGACAGGCTCTGCTCTGATGATTTATGACCAGGAAACAGTTGTAGAGTTCCTGGAGGGTCCAGATGCAGTTTCTTCAGTGAGAAGGTGAAGCAGAGGATGCACAGGATTCCTGCTGGAGTCCTGCAATCCGAATCTGAAGAACCACCTAAAGGAGAGACCTTAAACAACCCTGAAAGGGGGATTGATCAGCTAATCACGTCAGCACCTATCAAGGGAGGGTTCTGATGGCACCTGCTGGCACTGGCCACTCAGATGCTCCCAGAGTTCCCTACCAACTTGGAATCCAAAATGGCAAAACACAGGGACCATCTGTAGGAGTTCTGAGCACCACCCTGGGGTTGGTGACCGACAGAAGAGTGATCACACCCCTTTCCTTTATCTAGATTCTCACCAAAGCAAGGACTGGGGATCCATGAACCAGTGTAGACTGGATTATGCAAGGAGGGCAAACTCAGAGCTAGGTCCACTAGTAGACATGATGTGTCTGTTAGGGTGGTGTAGGGAAAACCTAAGCTACCTAACCTCTACTCTATAGAAAGCAAAGTAAGAGGCTAGACCCTTATACTAGGTATATTTGCATAGCTCTATGTATAGAGTAATCGTTCCTGTGGAAAGCACCTGGTGACAGAGTGATGAGGCAATTGCAAGTACTTATCCCACCACTGCACCACCAATGTAGGGGGCTGGTCTGGTTTGTAGTGGGCACCTATGGTACTTACAACTTATACCAGGTACAGTTATCCCTTATCAGTAAAATGTAGGCAGTGTCTAGAAGCTAGGCTGTCTAGAAGCAGCTGTAGCTGAGCAGCCAAGGCTTTTCTAAGAGATATGCAAAGCTCATGCAATACCACCTTAGTCACACAGTACTCTCACACATGAAAGAAAATATTCAGTGTTCCAAAATTAAAGGTAGTTGATTTTGGTGACACAAAATACCAAAAACACAATAGCAACTATACTACCTTAGGATTAAAGTAATACACAAATTATATAAACTAGTGTACAGAAATAGGCATAAAGACAGTTAGAAAACAGAGCAATTAGTGGAAATCACAATAGTTAGAAATGGGTCTGGGGGAACACAAACCATATACTAAGAAAGTGGAATGTGAATGTTAGTTTCCCATCTAGGCAAGTGTAGTGTGTAGAGGGGTGCTGGAGATATTAGAAAACAGCAAAGGTAAGTTAAAGAATTCACCCCAGAGGCCAGGAAAGCAGGAGTAAGACACAGTAACTTTCCTAGAACACTCAGAAACACGAGAAGGAAGATTATGCAAGAACCAGAAGAGGCTGCAAGACACCAACTTTGGATTCCTGGAGCTCAAGACATGTGGAAGAAGGGGACTAAGTGCAAGAAGCACAGAAGAGTCCAGGGAGATCAGGAGCCCCTGCTAACCCAGATGAAGGAGCAAAAGATGTACCACTGGTGAAGAAGAACAGTCAGTACTGCACCCAAAAAGATGGATTCGGGTTCCTGGTTGGTGCAGATGATACCTCACGCTGGATAGAAGATTGCAGTCTGGTTTGCATTGCTGGAGTCCGCCAACAAGCCTTGGCACACGCAAAGCTCGAGGTTAGCAGAAATGGCACTGCCGGGACCAGGAAGGACCAGGTGGACTCTGCCCAGGAGGGGAAACAGAGGGGTCTCACAGCAAGACCAGACAGCGCACAGAGAAGTCCCACAGCACAGGGACAAACGAAGTGCAAAAGGAGGCCCATGTAGCGCTACGACAAAGGCTCCGAAGCAGTCGGTGAACCACTCAGGAAGATGTGCATCGCAGGATAGAGTACTGGGGGCCGGAGCTGCATGGTACATGGAGAACTTCATGGAAGGATGCCAACAAGATTTGGCAACTGCAAAACACGCAGTGCAAGGGGGGGTACTATCTTGCGTGGGGAGGCAAGCTCTTAACTCCACCACATGTTGGACAATAGGACGTCAGGACATCAATACGACTTCAGTCTACCACCTGTGATGCAGGATCCATTCAACTCATCAGGAGAGGGGACCCACCCCACCTGTGGTTGATGCACTGAGGTGCCTGCTGAAGCAGGGTAGTGATTCCTTCACTCCAAGGGAGATTCCTTTGCTCTTCTGGTGCAGGCTGAAGATAGGCTGTCCTCTGAGGATGCACAACCAGGAAACAGTTGCAGTTCCTGGCAGCAGCTGAAGATATGATGTTGCAAAAGTCATCTTTGCTTCTTTGTTGCAGTTTGTAGAGTACCTGGAGGGTTCAGATGCAAGTTCTTCAGTGAGAAGGTGAAGTAGAGGATGCATAGGATTCCTACTGGAGTCTTTCTATCCGAACCTGAAGAACCACCCAAAGGAGAGTCCCTAAATAGCCATGAAGGGGGGTTTGGTCAGCTAAACAGGTAAGCACCTTTCAGGGGAGGGCTCTGACATCAGCTGCTGGCACTGCCCACTCAGATGCTCCCAGAGTTCCCTTCCAACTTGGAATCCAAAATGGCAAAACCCAGGGACCCTCTGGAGGAGTTCTGAGCACCACCCCGGGGGTGGTGATGGACGGAAGAGTGATCACACCACTTTCCATTATCCAGTTATGCACCAGAGCAGGGACTGGGGGTCCCTGAACCGGTGTAGTCTGGCTTATGCAAGGAGGGCACCAAAATTGCCTTTCAAAGCATTTCCAGTGGCATGGGGAGGTTACCCCTCCCAAACCTGGAACACCTATTTTCAAAGGGAAAGGGTGTAACACCCCTCCCCTCTCCCAAAGGAAATCCTTTGTTCTGCCTTTCTGGACTTGAGCTGCTCAAGCAACAGGAAGGCAGAAACTTGTCAGAGAGGTGGCAGCACATGTTTGATACCAAACAGTAGTGACCTATGTCCAGTAAACACATAAAATGGCATCCCCAGACTCACAAAGTCTGGGAAAATGATCCTGGAGGCCGTGGGGGCACCTCTGCTAGTGCAGGGGTGCCCTCACACACAGGTACTCTGTACTCTGACCTCAGGGCTGGAGGTCCTACTATAGGGTGACTTATAAGTGACCTGGTGAAGTGTAAATGGCAGTGGAAGGGTGTATGCACCTTTTCATGTAGACTGCAATGGCAGTTCTGCAGAAGCCTTTGCACGGGCTCCCTATGAAGTGCTTCACCCCACAGGGATCCCCTGGAGCCCCAATGCCCTGGGTACCTAGGTACCATATACTAGGGACATATAAGGTGGCACCAGAATGCCAATTGTGGGAGAAATACTGGGTTACCAGTATGCAACAACAAGATTTATAGGAGAGAGCATAATCACTGGGGTCCTGGTTAGCAGCATCCCAGTGAACACAAGTCAAGCACACCGACAGCAGGCAGAAAATGGGGGTAACCATGGCAAGGTACTTTCCTACAACAGGTACTTTCAGTGCTACACTTCCTGTAAAGTGGTTCATTCCAGGTGACAGTGGGCTTGCCTGCATGAATGTCACATCCAATGTTTTTGTTTGTGCTTTGGAGGGTTTTGGCTGCCTTGCTCAAACACATGAGCAGCTACTGTGGAATCCGAAAACAGGGGCAGTAAATTGGTACAATGAAGCACATGGCCGTACTAGGAGGGTAGTTAAAAGCACATTTGGTCTACTAAAAGCCAGGTTCCGGTGCCTCCATTTAACAGATGGATCGCTGTGCTACACCACTAAGAAGATCTGCCAGATAGTGGTGGCTTGCTGCATGCTGCACAATTTGGCCCTCAGATGCCATGTGCTCTACCTGAAGGAGGAGGGGGGAGACAATGCACTTGTGGCAGCAGAAGACACCAAAGACAGTGATGAGGAGGAGGAGGATGTGGACAACTGGACACATAACATGCAACAATACTTCTAATGACACTCAGGTAGACTGTAATTATGTTCATATCTCCATTTAAGTTAAGTACTGTGTGCCAGCTGTGTTGTGTCATTCACTACCTTTACATTTCAATTGACTGTCACTTATGCCTTGCCTTTTTGCAGATGTTGGTGTGGTCACAACTGTATACTAATGTGATGACTACAGACTGCTTACACACATTTGTTGGATGGATTCACACATTACAGGATAATACAGTTCAACACATTACAAATTTCTGTATGATAAATCACAGATACTCCAGATGTTTTCAAAGGTGTTTATTTAAGTGACAGAAAGGAAGGGATAGTGCAATAGAGTTTGATGATGGTGGACAAACACTTCAGTGTAGTGGCCCCGTTGGTTTGTAGCACAGGTCCACTGTCCATTGGGCCATAGCAAAGGGGGCAATGGCAGTCCAAAGTGAACAAGGTGACTCAGTGTCACACAAGGGGGACATTCTGGAGGAGCTCATTTCCTAGTCGTGCTCTTGGTCTTGGCAAGAGTCTCTGGTGGCTGTCTAGGTCACAGGCAACGTTTACAGGGTGGTTCACCTTCTGTCCGGGGATGGGTGCTGTTGGCCTGTGGGTGCAGGTCCTCTTGTCCACTAGCTGCAGCAGATGTTGACAGCTGCTGAGTAGACTGGCTAGCAGAGGGGGCCGCTGGTGTGCTCTATTCTGCCACCTGGTGTTGGCCATGTTGCACAGCACCCCTACAATGGAGGCGATGCTGGCACTTAGGCCCTGCAACTGCTGCATGACCTTCTGGTGGTGTACCCCCGTAGCCGCCAGTTCTCCTGCATTATGGTGATCAACTGGCTCATCCTGTCCTGTGATTTTTGGTAACCCCCCAGGACATGTGTGAGTGCCTCCTGGGCAGTCGGTTCCCCGGGCCTGGTGTCCCCCTGGCACACAGCTGACCTGTGTGGTGTCGTCTCGGGTCCCTGTACAGGTGGGCACATTATTGTTCAATGGGCCCTGGGGACATGGGTTTGGGGACGTTGGCTAGCTGCTGTGGTATTGGAGTCAGAGGGGGTGCCCTGTGGTGGACTGGCTGTGGGATGTGGAAGCCGACTGACCAGTGGTCCCAGATGGGACAGGGAGTTCATCCAGCTCGGGACATCCAGAGTTGATGTCATCACTGAGGGGATCTTCTGTTGGAGGACTGGGTTGCCATGGCACCTGCTCGCTACTGACATTGGTTGGGGAACCTGTGTAGATGTAAGTGATGTGTTAGAGTTACTGCCTGTCACATGTTCCGCATTTCTGGATTTCCCTAATGGTTTGATGTTGTCCTCCCACCTTTGGTTGGTGTATGGTGATGGATTGTGAGATTGGTAGTGCTACATGCTGGCCATGCATCACTGTTGTGTGTGCATGCAGAGCTGGGAGAGGAGTGCTTACACTGGGTAGGGCATGCAGGAGTACACAAATGAGGGTGGTTATTGGGGTGGTGCCCTGATTGGGATGGAGTGGGATGCAGGGAGTCATTGTCAGGGGGTGACATGCCATGCAAGTATCGGTGAAGGTAGGTTAGTAATGGTGACTTACCAGTGTCCAACACTCCAGTGACTCCAGTGAGGCCCACAGGATGCAAGATCGCCAATGACTTAGGCCCTCATTACAACCCTGGCGGTCGGTGTTAAAGCGGCGGTAAGACTGCCAACAGGCCGGCGGTAAAGAAAATTGAATCACGATCATGGCGGAAACCGGCAACATAGACAGCCACTTTAACACTCCGACCGCCATGGTGGTAGAAACCAACACTACGGCGGTCTCCGCCAACAGACAGGCGGAAGACAATGTACCTCCCACACTATTATGAGAGGCCAATCCGCCACCTTTTCCGGGGCGGAACCAACGCGAACAAAAACACGGCGGAAACAGGACTTGGAAGGGAAAACACTCACCTCTACACGTTCCTCGAGGAACCAGGACGCCATGGAGCCAGAACTCCAAATACTCCCTGCAATGGTATTCCTGCTCCTCTACCAGGAGCACGAAAGACGGTGGCATTGACCACGGTGAGTACTGCACCTACAACACGGGGGAGGGGGGGAAAGAAAGTGACACACACACGCAACATGCAACACCCCCACCCCCACCCTCACCCACAACAACATATATACAAATACATTCTGCAACATTACATTTACACCTCCCACCCCCTTCAAGAACGCAAGGAAAAAAGGAAATGAGTTGAACGATTGTAATAAAAAAAATCCATTAGTCAAAACTTGAAAAACAGTATAAACAATTATAATGCGTTTATTTGGTTTCCCTGTCACTATTTAACTGCCCATACGACACCGCATGGTTATTTAAGTTAACAGGAAAATTGGTATCTAAATTGTACGCATTAATACGTGTGTTATACATTGTTACAGCCTTGAGGAAGTCACAAGGGTAATAACCCTGACGAAACGCGTGTTGGCAGGCTGAACTTGAGAGATATCAAGAGTTTCTATTGGTGGAAATTCAGTGTGAACGCTTATCTTGGAAATTGATGTAGAGACACACGGAATATGATTCATTGGACTTTATACCAATTGTTTGTAGATACAGTGGTGCCAATTTGAACACACGTATGGACTAATAAATAACTTTAACACAGGTGGAACTATTGTTGTAACAATATTTTATTTTCCATAAAAATAAATTGACTGTTTCTCTGGGGGTTGAGTGCCTAGCAAATTTAGGAAATAATCAATTATGTACACCAACTACACAATTCCGATAGTGCACCATTCGTAGTCCGTGGACCACTGGGCCCAAAATGCATGGGCGAGGCCCACACTCAACACCAGACTCCAAAGGAAGAGACCACTGCAGTGGCATCAGATCGAAATGAAACAGGCACCTCCGGGGGAAGGGAAGGGGGGCACCTCAGCCAGATGAGTGCACAACGCCAGTTCTACGAGGGGGCCCCATGCCCACTGTTGTATCCTGGGGAGTGCAAAGCCACAGTCTCTCAAGTCTCTCAAGTGGGTGGGTTGCCCACTGCTCTATCCTGGGGAGTGCACAGCCACAGTCTCACAAGTCTTTTCAGTGGGCGGGTTGCCCATTGCTTTATCCTGGGGAGTGCAAAGCCACAGTCTCTCAAGTCTCTCAAGTGGGTGGGTTGCCCACTGCTCTATCCTGGGGAGTGCAAAGCCACAGTCTCACAAGTCTTTTCAGTGGGTGGGTTGCCCACTGCTTTATTCTGGGGAGTGCAAAGCCACAGTCTATGAAGTCTCTCAAGTGGGTGGGTTGCCCACTGCTCTATCCTGGGGAGTGCAAAGCCACAGTCTCAGAAGTCTTTCAAGTGGGTGGGTTGCCCACTGCTCTATTCTGGGGAGTGCAAAGCCACCGTCTCTTAAGTGGATAACAGTCTCCACTGGTTCTGGAGGGGGCTTTGTGCCCAGAGTGCTTCATCCTGCCAAGGACAAAGGTAGTGGATGCCTTTCTCCACTGGTTCTGGAGGGGGCTTTGTGCCCAGAGTGCTTCATCCTGCCAAGGACTGAGGTGGTGGATGCCTTTCTCCACTGGTTCTGGAGGGGGCTTTGTGCCCAGAGTGCTTCATCCTGCCAAGGACTGAGGTAGTGGATGTGACACTCCACTGATGGTGGTGCAACATGCAAGCTACCCAGGCTCCTGGAACTGACCACCAGCCTCATACGACTGACCACTGGGGATGGCAGCCATGTCTGCGGTGCTGCCACTGGCTCAGGATGTTGCGGGCCGCTGGCGGTGGTGTCAGTGGCATCAGTGCTTGTGGCGGACTCTGTGGCCACGGTGCTGGCGGCGGGCTCTGTAGCATCGGTGCTGGCGGCGGGCTCTGTGGCATCGGTGCTGGCGGCGGGCTCTGTGGCAGCAGTGCTGGTGGCGGGCTCAGTGACTGCGGTGCTGGTGGTGGGCTCAGTGACTGCGGTGCTTGTGGCGGGCTCAGTGACTGTGGTGCTGGTGGCGGGCTCAGTGACTGCTGTGCTGGTGCCAGTACTGGTGGCGGTCTTGTCCGCCGTGCAGGTTGGCATCGACGTGGACCTGCCCTTGATTTTCTGGCCCTTCCCCACCTTGGATGGTGGCGCAGCTGTCTTGCCACTATCCACTTTTGTTTTGCCTGAGCCCTAGGTGGCAGGTGTTTTCTCCTTCTCCCTCAGGGATGTAGGCAACTTTTTTACTTTTGGAGGTGGTGGATTGTCCTTGCCCTCGCTCCGTGGAACACTGGCAGCCCTGTTGCTTGGCCCGGTGATGTGGTGGCTGAGGTACTGGGTTGGGACCTGGAAAGGCGGGCCCTAGGGGACGGATGGACGGGAGGTGTAGGGAAGAGGTCAATATTAGACAGGAAAAGCTTTTTAGACACACTGGGACGGGTAGATGTTGGGGGTTTGGAAGTGGAGGAAGAGGTAGTGGTTGTAGGAGGTGTACGTTTGCTGACTTTGGGTGAAGGTGCATGAGTGGAGGCTGTTGTGAGGTGGATGGCTGTTGGGTGGGTGTGTGGCTGTGTTTGTGTAGTTTGGGAGGAGGGCTCACAGACACAAGGGTAGAGGACACAGGGGATGTGTGAATGGTAGTGGGGGTGGTGAGTGCACGTGAGCGGTGTGTGGTGATGGGCGTGCTGGTGATGGAGGTAGTGGCCGGAGATTTAGTGCATGCAGGTGTGAGTGGAGATGAGACAAGGAGGGAGACGTGGATGAGGGGGACACAGTGGAGGCAGTGGATGCTGGTATGTGTGCATGGGTATGATGCTTGTGTGGGTGCCTGTGGGATGTGTGGTGCTTATGGTTGCCAGAGCCACCCTTGTGTGTTGAGGTGTGTGCATGCTGGTCTGATGGTGTGCTTGCGATAGGCTGAGGTACGGGGATTGGGTCTGGGTGGAGGAAGTTGGAGGGGGAGGCTGGACACAGGGACAATGGCTGCCATCAGTGCTGAGGCCAGAGCCTGAAATGCTCTCTGTTGGGCTGCCTGGCATTTGTTTGTTGCAACTCTCGTTCTACACCCTGGATGGCATTCAGAATGGTAGACTGCCCAACAGTGAGGGATCTCAGGAGGTCAATAGCCCCCTCACTGAGGGCAGCAGGGCTGACTGGGACAGGGCCTGAGGTGCCTGGGGCGAAGGAGATGCCCACCCTCCTGGGTGAGAGGCCACGGGACACATGCTGAGTAGCTGCTGGGAGGGCGGTGCTGGTGGGGGGGTGGAGACTGTAACTGTTGATGTGGGGGGGCACAGAGGTGCCCGCCACCGCAAGGGAGCTCCCATCAGAGCTGTCGCTGATGTCACCTCCTGTCCCCGCCGTGGAGCTCCCCTCGCCCTCCGTCCCACTGGTGGCTTCAGACTCCATTGTCTTACCCTCCAGGGCCATGTGGGATGCAACTCCCTCCTGCTCCGGTGTCACTGCTCCAACGCCTGATGACGCTAATGCACACAAGTGGGAGACCACAAAAAGGGGGGGAGACAGAAGAAAGAAATGTTCAGTTATTGAAATACCACTACCGTTGGTGGACACTACAGACACAGCAGCCCTCTGCACTACGCCATGCACTTAGAGTTCCCTAATTTATCACAGGGCCATGGGGTACAAGGCCTATGCCCAAATGCTGCACACATGGAAGTCACAGGAGCCTGGCAAGGTGTAGTTGGCTCTTACCACTGGTGGGGTTGGGGTGCCACAAAGCCTGCCTCACGAAGGGACCTTCCCTACAAAACTCGCCCTGGCCTAGGGGAATCCACAGCCCATCTCCCCCACCCAGACACCTCGTAGTGCGCGCAGAGTCAGATGGATGTGACTGTACTCACCCCCTTGTGGCTGCTGTGATGCCCTCAAGCGCCCATCCAACTCCGGATACGCTACCGCCAGGATCCGGAACATCAGGGGGGTCATGGTGTGACGGGCACCCCTCTCACGTTGGGAGGCCATCCCCAACTGGGCCTCCACCATCTTCTTGCTCCAGCGGCGAATGTCCTCCCATCTTTTACGGCAGTGGGTGCTCCGTCTGTGGTGGACCCCCAGGGTCCGGACGTCTTTGGCGATGGCACGCAAAATATCCTTCTTCTGGTGGGCGCTGACCTAGAGGAATAGTACAGGGGAAAAGGAAAATCTTTAACCGTCTGGACCGTCACAGTCATTAACTCATGCTCCCACCCTTGCCCTGATGCACATACACTCACCGTCCGCTCATGCAGGTCTCAGTATCTTCCATCCACACTACTCCACACAGCCATTGCCCATACAGCATGCTCACAGTGTACTCACCTGTTTTCTGGAGAACCGTAGAGTAGTGTGTACTGGGGGAGGGCCCCATCAACTAACTTCTCCAACTCCTCCAAAGTGAAGGCAGGGGCCCTTTCCCCACACATGAGCCATCATCGCTTCCAGACTGAGGTCACAGCAGCACTTGCAGTGTGGGTCCTCTCCTGTCGAAGGTCAGGTATCAAGTGAGTGAACAGACAGAAAATGGCGGTCATGTCCGCGGCGGTGCTTACCGTCACCGCCAGTATACATCGTCATTGGATCCTGGGATCCATAGGGTCCAATGTCAACCAATGCAGGATTGCGCTGCGGTCTTCGACCGCCTACCGCGACAGTGTACAATGCCAGCGCAGTTACCTCATATCCCCTTGTCCCACCTTACGGGTCATGCAGCCGCCATTTCAGGGTGCCACATGGCATTATTTTTAAATGCATCACACCTACCTAGGCCTTGCATACACACAGTGACAGGCACATTGCGGATTGACAAATGTGTGCAATAATCATTTTTTACTACCTCAGTGTTGGCTGACTCTCTACTCGCTGTTCTCGTCCATAGGGCATGTAAGCTGGGGCAGGTGAGGAGATGGCGGCATCCTCCGGTGTACAGACCGCTGGTGGACCTGTCGACAATGGAAGAGAGGCACGTAATAGTCACCTACAGACTTGATCGTGCAACAGTCCATGAACTGTGTGCCCAGTTGGAGCCAGACCTGATGTCAGCTATCCGCCATCCCACAGGAATCCCCCCTCTAGTGCAGGTCCTGTCAGTACTCCATTTCCTGGCAAGTGGGTCTTTTCAAACTACAGTGGCCATTGCATCAGGGATGTCCCAGCCTATGTTCTCTAACGTGTTGTCCAGAGTGTTATCTGCCCTGCTGAAACACATGCGCAGCTACATCGTTTTCCCTCAAGTGGAGGATTTGCCCACAGTGAAAGGTGACTTCTATGCCATGGGACATATCCCCAACATCATAGGTGCCATTGATGGGACACTTGTGGCCTTGGTACCCCTCGCAGGAGTGAACAGGTGTACAGAAACCGGAAGAGCTACCATTCAATGAATGTGCAGATGGTGTGTTTGGCCGACCAGTACATCTCCCATGTGAATGCCAAGTTTCCAGACTCAGTGCATGACGCTTTCATTTTGCGGAATAGCAGCATCCCTTATGTGATGGGGGAACTCCAGAGGCACCGTGTGTGGCTAATAGGTGAGGACAAGGACCCTAACCAGTGTGAATAGTTATCTGGATCTGGGGTTGTCCCTAAGGGATAGTGTGTGTCTAACTGTTGTCCCTCGACATTTGCAGGTGACTCTGGGTACCCCAACCTGTCATGGCTACTGACCCCAGTGAGAAATCCCAGGACAAGGGCAGAGGAACGATACAATGAGGCACATGGGCGAACTAGGAGAGTGATCGAAAGGACCTTCGGCCTCCTGAAGGCCAGGTTCTGGTGCCTCAATATGACAGGTGATTCTCTCTACCACTCACCAAAAAAGGTGTGTCAGATCATCGTGGCCTCCTGTATGCTGCACAACCTGGCTTTGCGACGACAGGTGCCTTTTTTGCAGGTGTTGTGGCAGCTGTGGAGCCTATGACAGTGAAGAAGAGTAGACAGAAGAAGAGGATATTGACAACAGAAACAACGTTATCCAGTAATACTTCCAGTGAGACACAGGTAAGAAGATGTCACTGGCTCACACATCTCATACAATTGTTATACCTATCATATGTCTGTCACTTTCACCCAGTGTATGGACCCTGACTTGTCACTTTGGTTTCCATTTCACAGATGTGGGTTCCACTGTGTGACCTCTGCTATATTACCTCATGTGTGACATAGGTATGTTCACAATAAAATCAACATTGCTATTTTCCTTAGTTATTGCAAATACACATTTGTGAAAGCACAGACTGAGTCCAGATTGTTTTGTGATTCAAGGGTGTTTATTTCAGTGCAAATTAGTGGAGGGGGTCGTAAAATGGGCAGGGGTGATGGTGGAGGATTGTCCATGGCAGAGTCCAGTCTATTTGTTTCACAGGTGCATTGTCCAAAGGGGCATAGGAAGTAGAGCTAGGGCAGTCGATGGATGGACAGGGTGACGAAGTGGGACAGAAGGATGACATTCAGGGTGGTATCATTTCCTGGCGGGGGTCTTGGCATTGTTCTCTGTCTTTGTCCTGGATCTCAGGGACCGTTTGCAGGGTGGTTCTCCATCTGCAGGGGGTGGGGTGCTGGTGTCGTGGTCCTGTGGTGGTGCCTTCTGTCCACTAGCGCCGGCGGAGGTGGTGAGCTGTTCATCATCCAGGCTAGTGTCAGGGGGCCCTTGTTGTGCCACAATGTCCCTCCTGGTGTTCACAAGGTCCTTCAGCACCCCTACAATGGTGACCAGGGTGGTGTTGGTGGAGTTAAGTTCCTCCCTGATACCCAGATACTGTTCCTCCTGCAGCCGCTGGGTCTCCTGAAAGTTGGCCAGTACCGTTGCCATCGCCTCCTGGGAATGATGGTATGCTCCCATGATCTAGGAGAGGGCCTCGTGGAGACTGGGTTCCCTGGGCCTGTCCTCCCCCTGTTGCACAGCAGTCCTCCCAGTTCCCCTGTTATCCTGTTCCTCTGTCCCCTGTACCGTGTGCCCACTGCCACTGCCCCCAGGTCCCTGATTTTCTTGGGTTGGTGGGTTTGGCTGGGTTCCCTGTAGTGGTGGACACACTGCTGCTTGACGTGTCCTGAGGACAGAGGGATGGGCCCACTGGGTGGGTGCTGTGCTGGTGTTTCCTGAGGGGGGAGGCTCTGTGGTGGCATGTGCCTGTGTGAGGGGAACCGACTGTCCCGAGGTCCCAGATATGCCGGGCTGGTCATCTTGATCCAGTTGGACAGAGCTGCTGTCATCACTGTGGGCCTCTTCTGTGGGGGGAGTGGACATGTCTGGAACCTCCTGTCCAGTGACGTTGGGTAGGGGTCCTGCAGGGGTGTAAAGGCATGATTATTACATCTGTGTGTGCCATTGTGTGCAATGGGTGGGTGACCCTGTACTCCAGTGCTTGCATTCTTGTCTAGGACCTTGTGTGATAGATGGTTTGGGGATCTGTGTGGGTATCCGTAGTGGACATGCTTTGGTGATGGGTGTCCATGCTTTGTTGTTGCATGCAGGGCTTGGTATTGGGATGTGTGGGTTGTGATAGTGGGGCATATGTGAGGTGTTGGAGTGATGGGGGTGAGGGTGAGGGTGGGGTATGTGATAGCATGCAGGTAGGGTGGGGGATGTAATAGTTAAGATTTGACTTACCAGAATCCATTCCTCCTGCTACTCCTGCGAGGCCCTCAGGATGCAGTATAGCCAAGACCTGCTCCTCCCATGATGTTAGTTGTGGGGGAGGAGGTGGGGGACTGCCGCCAGTCCTCTGAATTGCAATCTGGTGTCTTGAGACCAAGGAACGCACCTTCCCCCGTAGGTGGTTCCACCTCTTCCTGATGTCATCCCGTGTTCTTGGATGCTGTCACACTGCGTTGAGCCTGTCTACGATTCTGCACCATAGCTCCATCTTCCTAGCTATGGAGGTGTGCTGCCCCTGTGATCCGAATAGCTGCGGCTCTACCCGAACGATTTCCTCTACCATGACCCTGAGCGCCTCCTCAGAGAACCTGGGGTGTCTTTGCGGTGCCATGGTGTGGTGTGGGTGATGTGTGGGGTGAGTGTGGTGTGATGTGTGAGTGGATGTGTTTGTGTGTGTTGTCTGAGGTGCGTGGATGTTGTGTGACTGATGGTGTTGTGTGCCTGTGGATGCTAGTATTGTTGATGATGGTGTCTCTCTCTGTGTTTCTTTCTCAATTTTTGTAGTAGGGGTATGTGGGTGATGTGGGTGGGTGTTTTATATTGTATTGAGTGTGTGGGAGTGGTGTGTGTATGTGTATCAGTTGTGTGTATCTGGATTTGTCCAATGTGGTTGTGTTTTGTAAGTGTGTGTGTATTTTGAGCGCGGCGGTGTGTACCGCCAATGGAATACCGCGGTTGAAAGACCGCCACGTGGATTCGTGGGTAGTGATAGTGTGGGCGTATTCCTGTTGGCGTGACGGTGTCGGTTTTGTTATCGCCAGTTTTGTTATCGCCAGTTTATCACTGACCTTTGGTGTGGCGGAATTGTGTGGGTGTCTGGATTTTGGAGGATTCCGGCAAGTGGGTAGTAATAGCTGTAGCAGAATTCCGCCGCCTCATCAGTGTGTTGGCGGTCTTCTGCACAGCGGTAAGTGGGATTTACCGTCAAAGTTGCAATGAGGGCCTTATTCCTCCCATGCTGTCAACTGTGGGGGAGGAGGTGGGGATCTACCACCAGTCCTCATGATGGCACCTCGTGCCTTGATGCAATGGAACACACCTTCCCCAGTAGGTCATTCCACCACTTTCAAATGTCGCCCCTTGTGTGTGGATATTGTCCCATGGAGTTCACCCTGTCCACGTTCCTCTGTCATAGCTCCATCTTCCTGGCAAAGGAGATCTGATGGACCTGTGCACCAAACAGCTATGGCTCTACCCTGACGATTTCTTCCACCATCACGCACAACTCATCATCAGTGAAATGGGGGTGGTTTTGTGGGGACATTCCTATTGTGTAGTGTGTGCTGAGCAGAGGGTGTTCAGTGTATACTATATGGGTCCTCTCTGGGACATAAGGGCAGTTTGTTGCATGCATTTAACTGAACTGTGTCATACTTACATCTTTGATTCCACTTTCCTTCCACAACAGATTGATGATGGTGTGCTGCCCCAATGAATATTGCTGCAGTGTCTTTTGTGTAGCATTTGTCTTTGTCCCTCCTTTCCCAAAATCCCCTTTTCATCCATTCATCAAACCCCTAATCCTCTTCTTCCCGGCTGTGTGATTTATTGAGGTTTGACTTCAGTTTACACCATAAATGAATCACATACTTGCTGGAGCGGATGTGGTGAAAGTGACACCAACTCACTGCATGACCTTCTGGCGTCTTCTACCTGAGCAATATTCCACACCGGCCAAATCATCATCATTCATGGCTTGTGTTTTGTTAATGCTTATCCTGGCCAAACCACTTGTGTCTGAGCCCGCTTCTCCTGACTCCATGAGATAAGTTCCTACGTTTAGCTTTATAGCTCCCCACCATTGCGCAGAAGAAATCAATATTGATATTTTGTATTATCATATCAGGTCTGACTCTTCTTTGCTGTGTGTCAAATACTGTCATTGTGTTAGTCTTGGCTCAGTGTTCTTAAAGTTATGGTATGATGACCCAATAACTCTGTTTTACTTTTCTTTCATTCAACTTGCCAGTGATGCATAACCCCTTGATTAATCCTGTAGTTGGAGTGGCACCTTCTGTGAAGTTTTGCCTTCCCTGTTAGTGTGCTAGCCTGCTACTACTACCACCCCCTTAAGAGTTACAATGCCATCTTGGGAGGAAAATCCTGCAGTAAGATGAAGACAACTCCCAGAGTTCATCTATTCAGGTAAGAAAAGAACTATGGATTGAAGTAGGTAACTTGTTTACTTAGTAATCTAAATCCCACTAAAGAAGATGACGTTTTACCTGTCTATGTATCTAGTGATCAATAAAGTTCAGTTCCAGGGGGTAATACAGCAAGGGTAACCATATAAGTAAATGACATACACTTTTTTTTTGCAGATTTAAAAAACAGGCTGCACTAAAAGACAGCAGTGCAAACTAAAATATCAAATTAAACATTTGACTGTAGCATAAATAAAATCAAATATATTATCCGCTTTATTAGTCTACAAAATACAATGCCCACTTTTTCCACCCAAACCCAGCCCTCTACCCAAACAAATAGCCCCTCCCCAAGTACAATGAAAAGTCCAACTTGATGTCCCAAATCCCTCCCATCCCTCTCCATCCACAATAAGTGCCCCTCCCACCAAAGCAAAAAATTTCGAAAAGGGTCTGAAGAGGGCATGTCCAAGTTCCTACTAGAGTAGGGTCCGGATATCATTGAGGGCCCCCTCCAGGCAGGCCACCTGACAGTCCAGTCATGCAAGGTGCTATAGAGCGTGGTGTTGAAATAAGAAGTGCTGGTGTGAGGAGGGGGGCAGCAGTGGTGGAACTGGGACAGCTGCGATGGTGTTGCTGGTGTCGCTAGGTGGCATGCTGGAGGACCTAGGGCCAGCCACCATATGTGCTGCCTTGGCCTCCTCCTCCTGGAGGGCTTCCAGCCGCCAATATTAATTTCTGATGACCTCTAGCCGCTGCTGCCAGAGCCATGCTCCTGGAGAGTTGGATGATGATGTCCACTAGGAGTAGCTATAGCAGGAAAGACAAAGAAAAATGACAAATTCTAAACTGTGCTTTCTTCAAACTATTTTTTAAAAAGTACAGTGGCACAGTAGCAGTAAATTGCTGGTCCCTTAGGGCCATTGGAATTTAATGTGGCTTAATATTTATGACAAGTTACAGGGCCCTTTTTTACCCACACATGCCCCACTGTAGTTGAGTTGACATCTGAATGTCAAAAGGGTAAAATTTTAACTGCCATTAATCCATTGTGGAAGCCATGACATATTAACTTATACATAAATGTGTTACATGCCAAAAAAGATCTTACATTTATTTTTGGTGGCCTGAGACAGAAAAAAATAAAGGACTGAAGTACTAGGAGGTGACAGATGGGCACTGGGGTGGAAGGGAACACCTTTTTAAGTATGAATGCATTCACAACTTTGTACATGCTTCATTAACTGACGCAGATGCACACATTTCACATAAAACACTATTGTACACTGCCACACTGCAGTTACATACTCATAGTAGCATTGGTGCCCTATAGGGAGAGAGGTATGACCATGATGGATGGGAGGAGACATGTCTGCCACGTGTCAACTACAGGGCATTAAGGGAGAAGATAGACAATTAAAATACTCCTGCTTTGAACCAAAGCTTTGATAATCATGTAAACCAAGCAAAGTAGGTGCACAGACCTGTCCCTCTCCAGAAGAACTCCCTTATTTCTTGAACGAATTAATTTCATAGTCATCTTTTCATTCATGTATTCTATTCACACTTTTGATTCCCACATTTGATTTAAGCTTACACTCTCACATACAGTCTTTAATTATTCCAATTCAGCCATCCATATGTATCCACCCATCCATCCATAGACTCGCCTATCCAGTATCCACCCTTTAAAACACCCTGCTTTCACCTATCCTTCTGGCATTTACCCATTATTGTTAGTTACCATCCACTCATTCCTCACCCAAGCATAATCATTCACCCTTTTTTTCACCCACTGAGGCAGCCTTTCACCCCTTTCACCCCTTTCATCTATCTGCACCCACCCATGCATCTCCTATCATTTACCTATGCATCTTTATTTTCCTTTCATCCACACATCCTTTGCCTCATATGTCATTTCACCCATTCTTGCTTTTAGCAGTCCATCCTGTACTTTTTCATCAAGCCATCCTTTTTAGCCTCCGTCTAATCATTATGATGAGCTATGGTCTACTGATTTGCAGAGAGAAGAGGCCATCAAGATTAAGAAATCAATCGTTACTGCAATTGCCCAACCAGGTGCTTCACAAGCAACACCCTTGCAGTGAGTATATTAGTAATTGTCAATGAGCAAGTGCAATATGACTTACCAGCACCCATCCCTGCTGCTGCCGGTTCTCCTCTTAGGACTGCTGCCCTGTCCGACATGCTGGGGCTGCCACCAGTGGTCGGTGCAGGTGAATAAAAGTTAAAAAATGTAGTTCCAACAACATAAATACAACCACAATAGATCATTACAGTTCTATCTTGTCCTATCATTCCCCATCGGAATTTTGATGGCTGTTAGAAAAGTAAGGGAGACAAATCAATCGCAAATGTTTTGGAATGGAGGGGCAGAGCTCAGCTAATTTACTAAAGCACAAGAAAGGGGTGGAATACGTTGGTCAATCCAGAAGAAACCATGATGAGGTCTTCGTTGGCCAACACAATGGGCATGAGCAAGGCAAAGAAAACCTTCACAAACATGTGTAGAAAAGATGACATGAGCATGCAACCTTTTCAGTAGGGTACCTGTCCTAAAAATCTGTCCTCTTAGTATTAAATACCAGTCCACGAGCGATATGAGGGGAGAAGGTAAAGCTAAGCTTTGTAAATAGTAAGAAAGGAGAAGAAAGCTTATACAGGAGGAAGTCAGGTACAGAAGAAACATGTAAATAAATAGATAAATGCAGGGATGTTAATAATTGAACAAAGCTGACACAGATTAAAAATAAGTAGAAAAAAGTAGTCAGGCGCCGTAAAATTAAAAGAAAAATTATTTGAAATGAGGAAGGTGAAAAATAAAAATAATAGTAGGGAAGTAAAAATATAACAGAAAGACTTACTGGGGCCAGCTGATCCACCAGCATTTGCACTGGTGGTGGCACTGCAAGTCCTAGCACCCTCTCCTTCCGGACCCGTGGACGCTGTTGCTTTCTTTTCCCCTTGGGTGTTGAGGTAAGAACTAAAGAAGATAAATATAAAAGATTAGTGGTAGTTAATCTCCCCAAAAATATTTTTTGACAAGTGGGGGCAAATACAGTAACATTGTACTTTTCTATATCAGATTGCCTAGTACGATGGACTCAACTCAAGTTGACCTATTACTTTTACTTTACTAATATCTACACCTAGGCCCTACTCCAAATCTAAACTACAAGCTATACTATTTACAGACTTTTGATGCAGGGCAGAGGCACAAGCCTTCTTGCAGTGCTTCCTACCATCAAAAGGAGAGGACAGGAATGTGCTGTATCTACAATACATGTGGCACATTCCTGTCACCCTTTTCCCCTGTGTTGGTGCACAATGGTCTGCCAATTCAGGCACCCTGCACCATGCTGCAAGGGTACTTGCATTGAGGGGATGATTGTTTTTTTCCAGGAAGGGACACCTTCCTGCAAAAAAAAATAATTGCAAAAGCAGTTTTCCACTGTATCACCCATGGAAAACTTCCCTATTGCAGGGTGAGTCAACATAGAGACTTGCATTGTGGAACAACAACATACACAACAAAAAACAAATAACTATTAGTCACAAAGCACTGACTCCTCGATGCCCAGCAGGTTGAGCAGATCCTGTTTGCAGTCGATGATGTCCGCCCAATGGTGCATCAGCTGCTTCTGGGTGCGCTAGCTCCGAGATGCTGACAATCCAGCCGGCGAACCTTCCCCCACAGCAGTCGACACTCCTGCAGAGGGTACCCTAAACTAGGTCTGCTGCCTGCTGTGAGTAGAAAGGGGAGGTGGCACTGCACAAAAAACACTAGTGCTGCCACCTCCTCCTTGCTGAAGATGTAGCGTGACGGAACCCCTTGGCAGCAGCGTTGCCCACAAGGTAGGCGGCTGCACTTCTGCGATCTGCCATCGTGCTTGGTGGAGTGAGGTGAAGAGATAAGAGAAGAAAAAGAGAAAAAAATGAAGGAAGAAATAGGAAAAATAAACAAAACTACAAAAAGTCACAAAAAACAGGAAATGTTTTTAACAAAAAGTAAAAATATATATTCAATATAATAGAGGCTAATAAATAAATAAAAATGGAGGATGGATTAATTATGAGGGAGGGGTATTCAATGGATGAAAAAGGGATTAAAAAGTAGGACCAGCACCATCAGCAGAGTGAAAGGCAAGATGGCTGTGCCCTTGAAAACCACATGGTACTGTTCGTGCATGATTTTCAACACAATTGCATTTGTCACGGTGCTTTTGATGTCAAACGCAATGCGAGTGGGCAACAAGGAGAACTCCGCCGGCTCGTGGAAGTCCGCATAGCATGGCAGAGTTTTTTTGCAAGTTCATGGAATTCTGATTAGCATGACTCCGCATACTCCTGGTTAGCAGTGGTAAAGGTCACAGAGTCCTAAAACCAGCACAAACAAGGTCAGAAAAGTGGAGAAGACAAGCAAAAATTTGGGGGCAAAACCACCCTATGGCTGTCAGGTCTAACAGTGACCCTGCAGAGAGGGCCAAGCCTGACATGTAACTTATGATGTTGATCACAGAGCTATCTGCACATGAGAAATGGTCCTCATTGTTTAGCATGGTGTTTAAGCTGGCATGCTGTGATCCCCATTTGGCAGCAAATCTGGTACAGCCACGTATTGTTGAGTGGTGGTAGTGTTTGTCAGAATATTATTAGCAACAATTTTCTCTGACAGAAATATAGGGGGTCCTTATGACCCCTGTGGTGAGTGTTAATGTGGCGGTGTGACCGCCAACAGGCTGTCGGTATATACTGCCATATTATGAGATTTGCAAATTGGCTACATGGCATGGCCGCCATGGCAGTATGAGCTGCCGGGCCGGAGATGTGTATCTCCATCCCGGTGGCCGGTATAGTACCACCGGTGGCATTATGAGCCTGCTTACCACCATGGTTTTTGTCGTGTTAGCAATGCCACGAAAACCATGGCAGTAGGTCCTACCGGTGACAGGGAATACCCCACCCCATAACACTCACCTGACACCCCCCTCCATCCAAACATCCCCACCCCCTCCGATCCTCAGTCACACATTGACATTCTGACACACACTCATTTCACCATTCTTACACACATTCACTCACATGGATACAACCATGCAAACAACACAACACACACAGACGCATTCACACATTCACTCACACATTCATGCACACACTCATACACCCACATTCAACACCCCCCACCCTCCCACCCCCCTGCCCTGTCAGAAGCCCGACTTACCTTGAGCGAGGAGGTCTTCCGGCAGGGAAGGGGTACTGCTACTGCCAGCAGTGCCCCTCCAGCAGAACACCGCCAGGCCGTATGAATTTCCATAATACGGCTGGCGGTGTACTACTGGTGTGGCAGTGCTGGTGGTAGCAGCGCCAGCTTACCACCGTCCCCCGCCATAAACACTGCCGGATTTTCACCCTTCTTGTGGCGGAAGTCAGGTAGTGCTCATAATATGGCAGACAGATGGTAGCCGCGGTCGTGGTATTTTGGCGGCCGTCACCACGGCGGTAAGTGTTTTTTACAGCCGATGTCATAATGAGCACCATAGTGTCTTGAATATTGCTTGCCAAATATAGTTCATTGATTTTAGATTTTCTCTTAAAAATTGCGATGGAAGATATTTTTGTAAAGGGGAAGTAGGGCACAATTTTTTTGTCAGAAAAAAATTTGGATACAATTTGGTTACAATATTCTACTACCATCCTGATCGCAGTTTGAAGTACCAAAATAAGTATTATATGAATAGTGAATTTAAATTCTCTTTATGGCCAAACCAGTGATGAACTAATGTTCTGTTAAATTCTTCATTTACTATTTTTTTTCTTCAAAAACAAATTAGATGTCAATTCAATGCATGCCCCTATCAGTTTCTTTTTTATATATTTAACCTGCCCTGGCTCAATATGCTTAAATTTGTAATTACTGCTGACTATTTCCACAAATTACTTTTGTAAAGTTGTTCTTAAAATCTTCTAACTTACCATCAATACCAGTTTCAGGTATTGCTTTAAAACAACATTTGTGATAATGTATCTTTATTTTTCAATCCCTAGTCATGGCAATGTAGAAAAGGTAATTCTACAAATACTAATTAAATATTTGATGTATTTGCTTTAGAAAACTATCAACATTAATCTAAAATCTCAAAAAGAATTCTGGCAACACACATAAGCCCTCATTAACAGTTATGGGCTCAATCTGACACGTTTGCACAGGAGTCAGAACTATGAGTTGTGTGATAATTAACGCACACTCGCAAATTTCACCACGTAAAACCTTCTAAGATCTATCAGTGAAAAGGCACAGGAAAAGTAAAATATGAAGAATTTGGGCCTATGTTTATGAAATGTTTGCACCATGTTAGCATCCTTTTTTTTTTTTTTACACTAAAGTAGCGCAAACCTAACTCCACATTTATATTTGGATGCTAGACTCGTCCAGCGTCAAAATTTCAGAATTAGTGTCATTTTTACGAAGCATCATCCCACCTTGCTTCAATGAGATGCAAGATAGGAGTTCCTGTCCTAAAAATGACACTTGCCCCCCAGCACCATACTTAACTTCCAATACAGAAAAGAAGCGCAAATTGGAGGCAGGCCTAAATAATGGTGCTAAGCCAGTTTAGCGTCATTATTTAACCCTTGTGGTTAGAACAGGTGTTAAAGTGCAGGTAGGCCCATTTCCATGGGTAAACACCATGGAATCGGTACAAAGATGCCCACCCCAACCCAAAGCAACCACCACCCACACCACAGGGACATTACAGGAGGAGGGACCCAATCCCAGGTAATTAGGAGGTAGGTTTTAGTTTATGTGTGTTATGTGCCATTCGGGCTCCTTACAAGGGGCCTCCTGCCTGGCACTGGGAATGTAGGACCAGTGCCCATGGGACACTGGTCCTCTGTGGTGGCTGTTGTGGTAGGGGTAATGACTCCTGTCTAAACTCAGACAGGAGTCATTTTTTGGCTGGTTGTGCATCCAAAAATTTATGTTAGGCCGGCTAACGTCATTTCTGACCCACTAGTGCCATTTACCCTAACGCCATCCCTAACCGGCTCGCAATTTTTTTTGTTGAGATGCAAGCCATTCCTTAGTGTCATAGTGTGTCATTTTATAAATATGGTGCACGGATGGACTTATGGAATGGTGTTAAAAAAAAAGACGCACAACTGTTTTAGCGCAACTGAGTTGAGAGCCATTTTTCATAAATAAATATGGGTCTTGGTGTGTTAAAAACCAATTATGCATATTATGCACCATTTAGGAGGTATTTACCAGACCTGGTAAATTCTTCACCCTGGGGTAATGATATGCAGAAATACCCCCAATTCCAATAAACTTGTAACGAAGGCCACAGAATCAAAATACTGTAATATCAAAAATTACTTTTCGTCGGTGCCCTAGCCCTTCTGAAATTTTCTGATTTCAGCACAAGTGATAAGATTTGACATCAAATTTGATAGCGGCAATGTCTTTCAGAATTAAAATTCTAAATTGCTTTCTTCCTGTTTCCAGTGAAAATGTCACGTTTGTTTCACATTCCCTGGCCATTTTTGTTTAGATAATTCTCTTGCTCCTTTACGTCTATTTCAGACAGTTTTATAGAATAGTGTCATTTGTCACTTTCTCCACACAATGGGGTATATTTACAAGGAACTGGTGCTGCGCCAAAATTCGCAGGGCTACACTGCATTAGTTTTGAAACACAGGGATGCGGTGTATTAACAAAACAATAAAATTGCGCACCCCTGTGTTTCCCTGGCGCTGGCCCTAAATTTAGCTGCCAGACCCAATGCAGGCATCCTTGCACCATAGTGCAAGGATGTCTGCATTAAAGGGAATGATTGTTTACATGCAGGAAGGTGTCCCTTCATGCACATAAACAATCTACTATGGCAATTTGGCCCTTCTATGTGTGTTGCAGAATGCAGCACACATTGAAGTAGCAAATCATCATTATTGAATGATTGTTAATTGCAGGAAGGGACACCTTCCTGCACGTAAACAATCATTCATGGCCTTTTGCTCTTTCTATGTGTGCTGCACTCTGCAGCACACATAGAAAAAGCAAAAACGAGGAGAAATAAAAGTATCCCTTCAGATTGTGCCATGCTATTGTCACCCTGATGTGGTGTTAGTTTTTGGCGCTGCCTCAGAATTATGATTCCTTGTAAATCTGGGACAACAGTAAAAGCAATTGGTGCTGTGACAGCAACACCAATTGCACACCCCTCTGCTGCGGCAATCTGCGTTGGAGGGACCCATATTTACAATGTGGCATAAAGCTACTGCCCTGTAAATTTGGAGCAGTGCACAGCGCCAATGGAGCGTCACAAAAGTTGATACATCTTCTCTATCCAGTTTTGACAAATGCTATTGACACAGAGAAATAGAGGTAGCAGTAATTGCTTAGGTCTTAGATCCAAAAAAGGCCATCAATCTGGTGACCTGGGCAAGGTAACCAAAATGGGGTGCCATCGCAGTTCACCAAATTGATAGTTATAGTATGCGCATTAACCTGGGCCCGACCTATTGTCAAAATAGTTCTGGGTGATAAAATCCACAAAAGCCAGAGTACCTGCCAACATTTCCCTCTGTGTCCCCTTGCCTACCTTTTTTCTTTTTATGGAATAGTGTGTCATAAGTTTAAGGATTGATCCTAAGATTTGATGTGATGTTTTGAGAGGCTAAAGTCTTAAATTATATTCTGATGACCTATCTTTCACTTGATTATACAACTCACGTTAAATTCAGTAGACATGCAGATTAATGTTAGCTTTGATAACTGATATGGTTTAAACCATGCAACTCTTCACATTCCCTTGACAGTACCTGGAAATGGCCAGAAAGAAACAGTCTGAGTCCTCTTTCATCATCCCCAAATAGCCAAATAGAATAAAATAAGCATCATTAATCATTTGTTACACCAGCATTTGGCTGTGCATGACGGGAGTAAAGGAAAATCGTTCCGTACAAGTCAAAGAGGTCCGTTATATCGCAACACTTAAAAAAAATATCAGCATAGAATGGTAAAAAAATAATTGGAAACCATCTCAATGATTTGCATGTAGTGTAATTTAATAGTATTACCTTGAGATTTATTGAGCAGTAGACTTCTGTGGAGTGATGCAATTTTGCACAGTGAAGAATGATTTCCTTTGCCAAAGATTAGAAAAGTGATTGTAAATCATGATATCTGTAATTTGAATGATGTTAGTGTTTTACCTTGCAACTGAATAATTTAGAATACATGCTTTAATGATCACATATGATAAAAAGTGGTAGGAGTAGTGTCATAATAGTACTACCAAACTACAACAACATTCTCTTCACAAACCTACCATTATAAATCTCAAATGTTCCTATCTTTTCTACAGGTTGAGCCACATACATGTACGTTTACTACTTAGTGGTAGAGATGGTAGGAAGGAAAGGGAGTGGCTGGAAAAAGGGACATACTTAAGACTACATGGGAGAGCTCTAAGAAAAAAATAAGGAGTGATTTAGGGGGTTTTAGTTAAGGGTTTAGTAAGTGGAATGTACCCACCAACAGAAGAGTAAGCTTATTGCTGTTCAATAACTGCACTTCTAAAGTTAGTACAGCCAAACATGGCCCCAAAAACAGTTGTCAATTACTATAACTCAGTCCTGTTGTAATTCCCGGCTACACACGGCCAGCCATGGGTAGTGCAAAAACCTCTCCTAGAATATAATAGTGGTATGAACCTAAAAAAAAACAAAGAAAATAATGTTAAACTAAATTAAATGATTTGAAATAGTTAAAAATTAAATAACTATAATTTTAAAATGTCTAAAGACAAAACATTAATAATTTACATGTAAAATATGAATGTAACATTAAGTTTTAATAAATTTAATGACATTACTTGAAATTAAGGTCCTGATTATGAGTGTGGGTGATCTTGGTCTGCCACAATTGCGGTGGTTGTTTGACTGCCGTGGTTGTGACAGTCCAACTATCAAATGACGAGTTTGGTGGGCAGCCCCCCCAAACTACTGCCGTCTCTGCCAGGATCTTCGATCCCCACATGTTGACGGTGGTGGAGGTTGGAGTCAGCCAGGGCGACAGTGAAATCTCCACTTCCCCGATGTTTGCAACCCGTTTTTTTTGTCAGTCTTTTCATGGCAGGTTCACGGCCATGAAAAGGCTGATGGAGAACAGGTGCAGGGGGCCACGGGGGCTGCTGCTCTGCCCATTCACTTGGCATAGGGAGTGCATGGGTTCCACTGCCCAGTACCCTCGCAATGCTCACGTCTGCTGTGCAGAAAGTGGGCATTGCGAAGGAGCTGGTGCACTCTGAGGGTGGCAGCATTGCCACCGGCTCGATTACGAGCCGGCAACAATACTACCTCCACTTTCCAACTGGGCCCGTGGGCGCAAACCTTGGTTTCCACCTGCTAGCCCAGTGGGAAATTCGGAATGTGCCTGGTAGAGAGGTAGCCAGTATAGCAGCCTCCTCAGTGTCGGAAGTTCGGCAGACGAACTAGTGATCAGGCTTTAACTCTTCACATCATGTTTACTGATTACTAGTGCTTAATGAAAAAAATAAGTAAAAATAATTTAAGTGGAAAGTATTTTTTAATTTAAAATTCAGAATACTTTTTTTATTTCTTAATAAATTTAAATGAATTATGTAAATATATCATTCAAAATAAATTAATAATGGTGTACAGGTTTTTTGTTTTCTTTTACAATTAAAATACATTTATAGAATTAATTTGCATTAAAATCAATATCAAATATTTTACAAATTTTTTAGTTAAATAAATCGTTTCTCTTTCTCCCATACTTTGTTATGGAGAGGATCCGCAGTCAGGGTGGAGCTCTCACTATGTTTTTTTTTTTTTTTAATTCTATACCTCCATTATTTCATTTGAGAGGGTGCTGGTTTATCAACGCCTGGAAATTTTTTGGTGCTGGACTTTCTGATGTTTCTTTTTTGCAGTAGTAATTTGCGTTGATAAATTTGGATCAATCCTCCCTTTGCAAGTGTAAGTTACCTTACCTTTGTGCATAGTCACAATAATTTTTAGACAGTCAATACACATCTCTTCCAGCATTTAAAATGTCTACAAAACTTTAAAAACGTTTACTTCAGCACAGTCATATTACTTTAATTAGCCAAGGTATTTTGGAGTTCCAAATAGATATTGCAGTGTTTTATAAGTAGAAGGCTCATAATTCTTTCACTCTATTTGGGATGAAAGCTGTATTCTATTCAGCATTTTAGTTTATGGGTTTTTCATTCATGTATATTAAACAACTACAAAATGGTACTTCAGTCGTGTGTGTATGCATGTAAATATAATATGTTACACAACACTTTCTTTAATAAAACCTTAATAATATTTGAACTTATTTATAATATTTAAATATATATATTTTTCAAATAATAAAAAGAGATATTTGAATTGTTTTTATTTAAAAATGTATCTTTTATACAAATTCTTACATATTATCTTCTCTTATTGCAATTTTAAATAGGATACCCCAAAATGAACAGACTTTTTTTATAACCACTTCCAAGTTTTTCTTTGAAAAACAACACTTAGGGCCTCATTTTGAGATTGGCGGATGAGAAAGCCTGTCTGCCAAACTCCCTACAAGGTGAGCACCACCATAGTGGTGGCCACTGTGCTGGACCTATTAGGTGTTTCCTACTAGGCTGACGGTCAGAAACCGAGGTTTTTGCTACGTCATACTAGCAGGAAACAGGCAACAGCAATGCTGTTTCTTGCAGGGTACACCACCACCCTTCCAATGTTCAGACAGTGAACATTGCAAGGGTGCTTGGCAGGGGGACACACTTCACTGCCCATGCCATGAAAAGGCTGGTGGAGAACGAGGTGGTCATCGGGATCATGGATCCTGGCGGTGCTGGCTGTACCCTGATGGTTAGATCACTAGGGTCTTAATATGGCGGTCAGACCTCCACAGCAGAGGCGCATATGAGGCCATAGTTTGAACCCTCAATCATCACATTTCTCAGAAACTGATTGCAGAAAAAAATCCTAAAATATTATAGACATTATTTTTGACAGCATAACATATGTTTTGGTACAAAGATGTGTGAAATGGAACTGCTCTTTGAAATATGTAATGAACATTAGGACCCATTTTCGCTATTTTACCCCCTGAGTCCTCAAAAAGAGAGGCTCATCTTTTTAGCTAGGCTGGACTGAACCACCACACAGCCGTTTACGGGTCATGGTTGGATAGGTTCATGACACAGATAAGTGCAGTTAGTTAAATAATTTCACTGACATTTTTCACATTCACATATACATTGAATGTAATTTGTAGATTATTAGTTATTTACTATTTGTTTAAACATTTATTTCTGGTCCTCTGTCCTCATTTAAGGCTTGACAAATGCAGGACTACTTGACTTAGAAGAAGCCTTTTCCCATCCCCATAAATCCTCAACCTTTGGAGCAGCTTTGTCATAGTTCTGCAATGCCCTTGCGTCACACAATGTAACACATGGGCATCGCAACACTAAAGTCAGATATACCAAGCGACGCAAGTTGCTGCCTTGTAATACTCTGCGCTGGGAAGGTGTTCCATGTGTGGAGCTTGGGTGTTCCCACACATCCACCCCTGGATTTCTGTGAAATCCCAGATTTATCATGAGTGATAGACTTGAAAATAAGTCGAAATGCTACATCTTTCCAGGGGAGGCATAATAAGGAGAAATATCTTTATTTGTCCTCATTTTATCCTCTTTCTATGTGTACTTCATACCGCAGCACACATAGAAAGAGGAAAAAGCGTGAGAGGATTATTTTTGTGTAGGAAGATGCCCCTTCCTCCATAAAAAGAATCTAGCCTGAAATGCAGGCACCCTTGCACCATGACACAAGGGTACCTGCATTGGCGCTTGGCAGCCAAAAGTACACCAGCACAAGAAGAGGACATAAATGTGGCATATAATGTTAAATATGGCACATCCCTGCCCTCTCCTCTTCACGCAGCACAGCAGGGTGTCTTGCTGGTTATGTTGCATGAAGGTTTGATAATTCTGGGCCTTGGTTTCTTATGGTGCAGGTTCAGCTGAGTCCGATCACTGCAAACATTTAGCCTATGGCCCATCTGCCAAAGGGCTGCAGTTTTTTTAACATCTTGAAACTCTTTTCCCCTGTAATTCATGGCAATTGTGAGCAGGAAGAAACATAGCTCCCTACCGGGTCATTGTTTTTTTGATTTTCAGAACTAAAGAACCACTTCAATGGTTTGTTTCAGAAAATCACATAAAAGTACAACCAGTTGCCATGACATGGTAGTGACCAGGCATGACATTTTCTTTAGTGTTTCATCCATGCCGACAGGGACATTTTAGGAAAAAAGATCTTTGATGTAGCAGTAGGGATTTCTCAATATGGTGTGTTTTTCACTGCTATGCTGGCAGGAGTAGGGCATGACCAACCTGGGCCTTATGATCTAAATGGTCATTAAAATACAGTTCAAGTTTCAAAGCCAGAGCCTTCTAATTAGAGTTAACATTACATGCTGTCTGTTAAACACAAATGGATTTAGATTTTTCACTTACAATGACTACAGGCAGGATGCCTCTGTCAAGAGTAAACAAAGCACTATAGTGAGACATGGGAAAGGAAAATCCATCTGCCTGCTGCCCCACTTTCCTCTCCCTTCTATTGGGCTGGAATCTAAATGGGTAGAGCCAGGGACTATCATATAAGGAGGACTCATTTATTTGTGTGCCATGTGCTGTCTGGAAATTAAGTCTGTCCTAACACTCTGTTAAACTAGGCTTCTCAGGGGGTGTGGCTTGCACTGAACCAAGATGGCAGTGTTCTAACTCAGCTCAGTCGGTACTCCTGCAATAAACCCTGATCTGTCACTTGGAATCCACAGACATCTGGCTATGAACAGCATACCCACCGCTCTGCACTCGGTAGACATGGCCAGAGCCTGCCACAGTGCCGGATGGGTGAACGCTGGAGAAAGCCCTCCCATGCTGGAACTCTGCCCTGGGCTGCCCCTGCAATTTGCAGCTCCCATAGTGCAGGGACTGTCTTTGCCCTCTTGTGTGAGGGAGGCATGCTGCAGACACCATGGCGGATGCTATGAGATCTGAGCCGGGGTCTTGGGCAGTGATGACCCAACCGGTAACAACTGGCTGTGCCTGCTGTAGCTGTCAGTCACATGGAGGTGCCCTGCTCAATCTTCTCCCCTTCCTCCAGCACAGGGAGTGTGGTGGTTTGTGTACTGTATGATGCCCAACAAGCAAGGGATCTCTCCAAAGAGGCAGCCCTTAGATATTGCTACCTCAGCGCTAAGCCCTGAGTGCATACTGATTTCTCCCCCCACTTGCGCCCTGCGGGCGGTGAGGAGGGAACCTATTAATACCAGCCAAGAGTGGGCCAATTGCAATACCTTGGGCCCACTCTTTCAGTTCATCACTGCTGCCCTGACTTTTCTTGCGCAATTTGAGTGACTGGCTTTTCCCTGCTAACCATGGTGTAATGAAAATAGATGTGTTTGACCACTGACTTTGTGTGGCACCACATTGCATATTAGTTGTTCAGTGTTCACCAGTTGCAGATAATTTCTTTTTTTAGCAGTTTAGCTGCCTATTGGCCTTATTGTGGCGTTAGACATTGCAGTTGAGACATTGCAGTAGAGCTGAGTTTTTTCACATGGTAAACTAAGCTTGTTTTTTTTTTTGTATTGTTTTCTCACCGAACACGAACAGTCCATGATAAGAAAGTAATTTTTTTTATTCTTCAGGTAAGGGAACAGTTCAGCCTTGGGAGGAGAGCCTTGAAATGCTGGCCAGTTGTTAACGTTTTTCTTCCAACTCTGACCTACTGTAGCCAGCATGTTTGAATATTTCCATCTGAGAGGGGGGTCTTCTAGAAGGTTCTTTCTATGGTTGGTTAAGCTATAAAAAGGTGGCCCTGCTCAGTAGCAAGGGAATTTCCAAGACCTCGGTCAGGATTGGACGTCAAATGCCTGACACTTGTCCTGTGGGGGTGGATATCTATTTCTCGCAGTTGAATGGGGTCATCTTCTTTCTGGCATGAGAAAGATGAAGAGCTTTTCAGGCCCTATGGCGATTAAGTTTTACTTCATCCTTTGCTTTGCAATTATGCTGTAATATAATTACATATATTTGCTGTGTACATTGCAGTTGAGAATCATTTTGATATATTTTCCTTTCATTGATGTGACTATTTTTAAACGTGTGCTTTTGACCCACTAATCTCTTTTTAGGAACCTCGTGGTGAAGAAATAATAAATGTCTTCTTTGAACTAAGAAGTGCATTGCAGAGATTTTTGTCAACTCGGTCATTAGTGAAAGCAAAACACATGGGCCAATCGGATGTTAAATAGCAGCACCTATCATTTGCAGGCAAAAGACAGTCCAGGCTGTCTGTGTCAACAACTGACCAGCCACTGTCTGGTGAGGGAGATATTGGGAGTAATCCCTTCCCCCTGCTGAAGACATTAAAGCTCTCTTGCTAAAGATGAAAACACGCCTCTCAGTCATTGACTGTAAATTTGATTCCCTCACCAGATGCATGGATGACCTGTAAGATCACATGGACAAGCAGCATATGTGACTGATGGATGCAGAGCAGCGTATATCTGATGTAGAAGACGTACATAATCAGCAGGTCCAATTTTTAGAGGAGCTAAAGGCAGAACTGCACAAAGTGTAACTAAAGAATGAAGACTTAGAAGCTAAGTCTATAAGTAATAATGTGCTTATCCTTGACATGCCTGAGTCCATGGGGTGCACAGAAGACTACATAGAAAACCTATTCCTTAGTATAGTTGCCACTGACTGCTTCCCCCAGTCCTACATGATCGAGTGGGCCCACCAGTCTCTGGTCCCGGCCGGTAACAGGAGCACCTCCCACACCCAACATTGTCAAGTTTTCAAACTACAGGGACAGGGATCAGCTGCTTCGCTTAGCTCACGAAACAAAGAACTGCCACAACTGATTTCATGCTATCTGCAAGGGGCTCGCAAGAGGTTTCTTCTTGAATAAAAATCTGCAGGAATGTGGCATAATGTACGCCATACTCTACCTAGCTAAATCACTCTTTTCCTGGGAGTGGAAGCCTAGGATCTTAACTAAGTCAATTGCTGCACTTGCTTTTCTGATGAAGCACCCTCAGTCAAAGGGAGCAACCCCATCTCCTAATTAAATGACTTCATGCTACATGTTTCCTCCATGCTAATATGTTATAATGTTTACTTGATCTCATGCTATCTATCCAAGTTAGGGTCTCCTGATGCTCCTTTTGCTATGATACAATTGGATGGCTACTGATGACTGAATCATTGCAATGGTTTGTCCTGACTGATTTGTGCATGTTACCGCAAAGTGATAATGATCACTTTCTACTATTATATGATTGCTTGGGTGATTGTTTTTGTAATTATGTTTATATCTTACTACTTTACTTCAGATTTGTCAGTTCACAAAGATCTGGGATCTCACTAGAAGATTGGGTGATGGTGTAGGGTTGAAGGGTTGTTTGATATGACAGTACGTTTTGGCAATGTTCTGACATGAGGTTTGAATATCACACATGCTATCTTGTCAGGCCTAAGTTCTTTATTTTCAATTGTGCATATAATTACCTGTAATGTCAGACGGCTTAATATCCCTTTTAAATGCTGACAGATTGTCACCTATCTCAACCATCATGTGGTGGATATCATATTTTTGCAGGAGAAACACCTACTGCCTAGGAGGGAATTGAAGCTGCTCACTACATGGGGCCCTTACCAATACTTTTCTTCTTACTCCTCCTACTCTAAAAGGGTGGCCACCCTTCATAGAAAGTCAATACATTTTTGTCACCTGACAAATCTCGAGGACCCCAAAGGTCTTTATTTGTTGGTGCAGGTTCTGATCGGGTGTACTCATTTCATACTACTAAACAGATATCATCCTTATAAGGACAGTCCTGATTTTTTCAGACTGTGCTCAAACATTGCTTGGCAATTGACCCGCGTACAATTATTTGGGGGGTGGATCAAAACCTTGTCCTGAACATTGGCTGTTCAGACAGCTATGAGCATCAACTCCCCAAGGCTTGTGCCGCATTCTTAGATGCCATGGTGTATTATGACTTGGTTGATCTTTGGCAATAGCTACATGGGGTGTCTTGTGAATGCACATTCCACTCCTCTGTAATTGATACAAAATCTTGGCTTGACTTTTTAAGTGGGGTCACAGAATGTAGTAAGGTGGACGAAGAATATCTAGCATTTGTCAAAAACTTTGTCGGACAACTCCCCAATGGTACTGCAGATTGCTTTGCCTAACAAATGGGCTTGAATGGCACTGTGGCGCCTCCATCCAACAACTTGCTAGATACCGTGCTTCATGAAGAGACTTGGGCTGCCATTGTGGATTATGCTGCACTAAATAAGAACTCCGTAAAATCACTTGCCACTTTCTAGGAATCTTTGAAGGTGGTTACCTGCGGGAGTGTATTGCTAAAGGTCATTATCTCTTTAAATCTATCAGAGGTAGACTCGCTACTTTGGAGCAAGATCTTCATGCCCTGGAACTCTGCTATGATGCGACTAACGACAATAGCCTTCTGGACCCCACACATTCTCTCCAACTGGAGTTCCAATATGAGGCTGACAGGAAACTGAAATTTATGTGTAAGCACCCCAAGGCCAGGAGGTATGGGGAGGGTGATAGGCCAGGGCACAAACTTGCTGTGTTACTTAAACCTAAATGGGTTGCTAACCGTGTATATTGTATGAGTACACCTGAAGGGCAATCGATGTATGATCCGGCTGACATAATGCTGGAATTTGTCACCTTCTACCAGCTGTTGTATACACCTCACTCACGGGTGACTCCCGTAGATATTACAGCCTACTTATACATGTTAATCTAGGCATTAATAGATCAGGAGGACTGTGAAGTCCTTTGCCAGCCCCTTCTGTTGCAGAGATTAAACAAGTCATTAAACATTTGACAATTGGGAGAGTGCTGGTGAGCATTAGACTTCCTGCCAAATGTTATAAGGGATTTGACAAGGAGCTGGCACCAGGTCTGTCATCTGTATACAAATAGGCCTTTCAGAAGGGACAACTGCCCCTGACTATGCAGGAGTCCACCATGGATGAATATTGTATTTCTAAAGCACTCTATCACTCGTATTTGATCATCCGGGCACACTGCCATAATAATGCACTATGAACCTGATGTAGAATAGGAAGACCAATTAAATGAGGGTGTAACAAGGTGCAATCCCAGTAAAGATATTTTTAAATGTGACTTCAGAATCCGGGAACCGGAGAAAGGCTAGTAGTTGGTTCAATGCTTTTGTGCCCAACACTGTAGAAGACTTTCCACCGTGGGTTTTAGCCTCACGGGAGGATGCTTCAGAAAATTTGCATTTCAAGATCTCACTAATTTCTGAGTTTTGTAATAGCTAAACCTGTCTGTGAGGTATTTGGGACCAGTGGCATTGAGCACCCTGAAGAATATTAACAGGGTCTTCAATACATTTTTTTTATGTATTAGTAGTCAGTGGAGTTTTTTTAGAGTGGCCGATGTAGAGCTCCGTTTACTGAGCTGCAACACCACTCTGGCTACGACATGTTGAGTAATCTGAAGCCAATGAATTAGCTGCTTATAGCAACCCACATATAGACTGTTGCAGTAGTCAATCCTTAATGTGATGACGGCTTAGGCAATGGTTTTCTTGGCCGTAAGGGGAAGAAAATGCAGCTGCTTGCGGTTGGATGGATAGTTCAGTGTCAAATTTGACCCCCAGATTCTTCACTACTTTTACCCTGTCTGGTGGTGGAAGAGCTGCATTTGGCCTTTGTTACAAATGAGGTCTTTGTTTGGCAGTCAGGTTAACCCCTGTTCAAGCAAGGACCCTCACTCTAGTCAGGGTAAAGGAGAATCAAACTCAGTTAACCCCGCTCACCCCCTTGGTAGCTTTGCACGAGTAGGCAGGCTTCATTTCAGAAGCAATGTGTAAAGTATTTGTACGAACACACACAGTAACTCAATGAAAACACTACAAAATGACACACCACAGGGTTAGAAAAATAGGTAATATTCATCTAAACAAAAAAAACAAAAAAGACAAAAATCCAAAATACAGAGGTTAAAATATGAATTTTCAAAAGAATAAGAGTCTTAACTCTTAGAAAATAGTGAGAATGTTGTTGTTACACAAAGTAGCGAGTTAACCTAAAAAATAAAGTTGTACTGGTGAGCGTGCATCGGAAAAGTCACTGATGCATAGATTCCTTACATGCAAGTGAAGCCGTGCATTTTTTTCCTCTCCTTTCGGATCAGCGATGCGTCGTTTTTCTCCTGCAAGAGAGCGATGCGTCAATTCCTGGACGGGGCACCTCTGATTTGCGCAGAGTCAGGTTGACTTTGAAGCCCAGGGACGATGCGTGGAAAATACGGTCGCACGGCATCAAGAAACCGTGCTGCGTGGAGTTTGTGTCATTATCAGCCTACATTAGCGGGTGTTGCGCATCATTTCTCCAGCCATGTTGATCGATCTTCCAGCTGCGATGCGGGTGGAGCATTGATTTCAGATGCGAAGCTGGCAGCGCGTCGCTTATAAGTGGCAGCACGGAAGGTGTGTCGAAAATTTCACTGCATGGCTGTCTGAGCATGGATTTTCACTTCTTGTCTGCCAACGTCACCTTTCCAGGGGCCAGGAACTGGATAGAGCACCACTTGGCATAGCAGGAATCTCAGCAGAGAGTCCAGGTGATGGCAGGGGAAGTCTGTGATGGCCCTGAGACTTCAACAACAGGAGGCAAGCTCAAGTCAAGCCCTTGGAGATTCGTCTCAAGCAGGAATGCACAACAAATTCCAGTCTTTGTCCCCTTTCACAGGCAGAAGCAGCAACTTCAGAATAGCCCAACAAAGCACAGTCACAGGCAGGGGCAGCACTTATCCTCACCTCTTCAGCTCTGCTCCTTGGCAGAGGTTCTTATTGATTCCAGAAGTGATATAATTTTCAGGGGTTTGGGCGCTCTTCTTATACCCCTTTCTGTCTTTGAAGAAGGATTACTTCAAAAGAGAAGTCTCTGTTGTTTTCAAGATCCTGCCTTCCCCAGGCCTGGTCCCAGACACAGACCAGGGGTTTGGAGACTGCATTGTCCGAGGGCAGGCACAGTCCTTTTAGGTGTAAGTGACCACGCCTCCCCTCCCCTCAGCACAGATGGCCCATAAGGATATTTCCAAGCTATACCCCAGCTCCGTCTGTGTCACTGTCTAGAGGAGAGGTGCAAACAGCCCAACTGTCAAACTGACCCAGACAGGGAATCCACAAACAAGCAAAGTAACATAATTGTTTAAGCAAGAAAATGCCTACTTTCTAAAACTGGCATTTTCAAACACACAATCTAAAAACAAACTTTACTAAAAGGTGTATTTGTGAGCTCAGAAACCCTAAAGTCCATTTTTCTATCTGCTCTCTAAGGGAATCTGCACTTTAATAATATTTAAAGGCAGCCCCCATGTTAACCTACGAGAGAGATAAGCCTTGCAACACTGAATACACAAGTTGGGAGTATTTCACTGTTAGGACATGTAAAACACATCAGTACATGCCCCACCTTTAACATACACTGCACCCTGCACATGGGGCTACCTAGGGCCTACCTTAGGGGTGCCTTACGTGTATAAAAAGGAAAGGTTTAGGCCTGACAAGTACGTACACTTGCCAAGTCAAATTGGCAGTTTAAAACTGCACACACAAACACTGCAGTGGCAGGTCTGAGCCATGTTTACAGGGCTACAGATGTGGGTGGCACAACCAGTGCTACAGGCCCACTCGTAGCATTTGATTAACAGGCACTTGGCACCTTTAGTGCACTGTAAGAGGGACTTACTAGTAAATCAATTATGCCAATCATGGAAAACCAATGGCACATACATTTTACTTAGAGGCACTTGCACTTTAGCAGTGGATCGAAGTGGTAAAGTGTCCAGAGTAACAAAAACAGCAAAAGCCGAGTCTAGCACACATCAACAACTTTGGAAACCGAGGAAAACATTTCGGGGAGACCACGCCAAGGATGCCAAATCTAACAGTCTCTATTCTAGTGGAGAAAAAACATTTGATTTATAAAAAAAGTAACATTTCCATTTTCTCAGAGTTACATTTGAGATGTTTGTTTTGCATCCATGTGATGACATTGTTCAGACATTTTGGAAAATGAAGTTCAGGAACAGTTGACCCTTATCTAACAAGAGGTTCAACTGAGTCTCATCTGCATATGAATTAGTTGACATTCCATCGGACTAAAGATAGGTGGTGAAGTCTGCTCCACTCAGGGAGTTTTTCCCGCTCTGTGTAGAGTGCAGCATTGTGTAAAACTCCACATAGCAGAGTTCTTTCCTCGTTTAGCTTGCCAACATTAACTTAGCGACCGCAAGCGAGGAAAATCAAACTCCAGACCACCTCCCAGCAACAGTTCTCATTGCAGAATGTCACAGATGGTCGCTACTGCTTGTGTTGACAAAATTGCCGCTGGAGTTGAGGAAGCTGCCACTAGAGTAGAAAATCTACTCAGGTAGCAGAAAAGGAGCAGTGCCCTCTTGCGTTGCACATTGCGTGGTTCGCACTGATTTTACAGTGTGGGACAAAGGCGCTAAAAATCAGCGTGAATGCCGTGACCTAACACACTCCACTGCTGTCATAACTCCACATAGAACAGTTTTTTGGTAACTTCGCAGAGTTCTGCATAGCAGAACTCCTCAAACTCTGCCCAGGCCTACATAGGGTGCATTCAGGGATATAAAGGGGCGATATAGATATTAAAAATGGTGGGACTCAGTGATGATCCCTGTGGTGCAACCCTAGTTATCAATTTTTCTTTAGAAGAGTATCCTCCTAGGATAGTTGTTTGTCTCCTATAGGTTAGGAAAGAACTAATCCATGATAGGGCTTTGTGAGAGATTCCAGTATCTTGGATACGCTGGAGAAGGATGTCATGTGAAATGGTATCAAATGCTGTGGAAAGATCAAGCAGTATCAATACCTTATTATTTCTAGCATACAGTTTTTCTAACATTTTATCTAAAATAGGCAGCAGGGAGATGGGCCTGTGATTAGATAGAGTGGTGGGGTCCGCTAACAGCTTTTTTTGTAACAGCTTTACAACTGTCAATTTGAAAGCTAAGAGGGCTTTTGTCATGTCTAGGGATATGTTTGAGATTTGACTGATGAGTGAATTTACAATATCTATAGCTTCATGAAGAATGGCTGGTGGACAGGAATCAGTGGTATGGATGTACTAGATAGAGGCGGTCATTACAACATTGGCGGTAAAAGCCGCTAACCACTGTGCAGATGACCACCAACACACTGCCGCGGCCGTGGAATTCCGCCACAGCTATTTTGACCCACAGCACGGAATCCGCCAATATTCAGACACCCACACAAGTCCACCACACCAAAAGTCAGTGATAAACTGGCGAAAACAAAACCTCCACCGTCACGCCAACAGTAATACGCCCACACTATCACGACCCACAAATCAACATGGTGGTCTTTCAACCACAGTATTCCATTGGCAGTACACACCGCCGCGTTCAAAATACACACACATCTAAAAATACACCACCTCATTGGACAATTCGAAATACACACACCTGATGCACATACACACACCACTCCCACACACCCAATACAATATAAAACACACACCCACAAACCCCTACGACCACAATTACCAAGAGAAGGCCAGAGAGAGACACCACAAACTACTACCAAGCATCCACAGGCACACAATACCATCACCCACATAACTTCCACGCACCTCACACAACACACCACTACATGTCACCATACTTATCACTATCCACACCACCCCACACATCACTCACACCACCCCATGGCACGGTAAAGACACCCCAGGTTCTCGGAGGAGGAGCTCAGGGTCATGGTGGAGGAAATCGTCCGGGTAGAGCCACAGCTATTCGGATCACAGGTGCAGCACACCTCCATTGCAAGGAAGATGGAGCTATGGCGAAGAATAGTGGACAGGGTCAACGCAGTGGGACAGTACCCAAGAAATCGGGATGACATCAGGAAGAGGTGGAACGACCTAAAGGGGAAGGTGCGTTCCGTGGTCTCAAGACACCACCTTGCAGTTCAGCGGACTGGCGGCGGACCTCCACCTCCTCCCCCACCACGAACAACATGGGAGGAGCAGGTCTTGACTATTCTGCATCCTGAGGGCCTCGCAGAAGTAGCTGGAGGAATGGACTCTGGTAAGTCAAATCTTAACTATTATATCCCCCACCCTACCTGCATGCCATCACATACCCCCACCCTCACCCTCACCCCCTCACTCCAACTCCTCACAAATGTCCCAATATCACAAACCACCCATCCCAACACCAAGCCCTGCATGCAACAACAAAGCATGGACACACATCACTAAAGCATGGCCACTGCACATACCCAAAGATCCCCCTAAAACATCATCACACAAGGTCCCACACAGGAATGCAAGCACTGGGGTACACGGTCACCCACCCATTGCACACCATGGCACACAAAGATGTAATAAACATCCTTTTATACCCCTGCAGGATCCCTACCCAACGTCACCGGACAGGAGGGTCCACACATGTACACACCACCAACAGAAGAGGCCCACAGTGATGACAGCACCTCTGTCCAACTGGATCTAGATGACCAGCCCGGCCAATCGGGGACCTTGGGACAGTCGGTTCCCATCACATAGTCACAGGCCACTACAGAGCTTCCCCCCTCTGGAAACACCAGCACAGCACCCACCCAGCGGGCCCATACCTCCATCCCCAGGACACGTCAATCAGCAGTGTGTCCACCACTACAGGGAACCCAGGCTAACCTACCACCCCAACAACAACAGGGACCTGGGGCAGGGGCAGTGGGCACACGGTCCGGGGGACGGAGGCCCAGGAACACAGGGGAACTGGGAGGGCTGCTGTGCGACAGGGGGAGGACAGGCCAAGGGAACACACTCTCCACGAGGCCCTCTCCAACATCATGGGAGCCTACCACCACTCCAGGAAATGATGGTAACGGTACTGGCCAAGTTTCAGGAGACCCAGCGCCTGCAGGAGGAACAGTATTTGGGCTTCAGGGAGGAACTCAGAGCCATCAATTCCACCCTGGGCACCATTGTAGGGGTGCTGAAGGAAGTACTCAACACCAGGAGGGACACTGTGGCACTACAAGGGACCCCTGACACTAGCCTGGACGATGAACTGCCCACCAACTCCGCCGGCGCTAGTGGACAGGAGGCACCGCCACAGGACCACCACACCAGCACCCCACCTCCTGCAGAGGGAGAACCTCCACGCAAACGGTCCCTGAGATCCAGGACAAAGACAGAGAACGACGCCAAGACCCCCACCCTGAATGTCATCCTTCTGTCCCACTTTGTCACCCTGTCCATCCTTAAACTGCCCCAGCTCCACTTCCTATGCCCATCTGGGCAATGCACCTGTGAGACTAATAGACTGGACTCTGCCATGGACATTCCTCCGCCATCACCCCTCACCATTTTGCTACCCCCTCCAATATCGAGCAATAAAATAAACACCCTTAAAGCACAAAACAATCTGTAGTCAGTCTTTGATTTCGGAATAGTGTATTAGCAATTACAGTGTCAAAAAGCTCTTTCATTTGTAATGTCAACAAACCTATGTCACACAGCTGTAGTCCATGATGAATCAAAGCAGAAGTCACACTGTGGGACACACATTTGGGAAATCGTAAGGGAAAGTGACAACTCAGTGACCATACACTGGGTGAAACGACAGACAGTAGAGAGGTAGTAGTGTTAAAGTACATGTAGTAGGCAGGTATGTATTTTTACCTGTGTCTCACTGGAAATATTGCTGGATCACTGGAGTCCCTGTTGTCCATGTATTCTTCTTCTGCTTCTTCGTCTTCACTGTCCACAGGCTCCACAGCTGCAACAACACCACCATCTGGACCATCCTCCTGCAGAAAAGGCACCTGTCATCGCAAAGCTAAGTTGAGAAGCATAAAGCAGGCCACGATGATCTGGCACACCTTCTTTGGTGAGTAGAATAGGGATCCACCTGTCATATGGAGGCACCTGAACCTGGCCTTCAGGAGGCCAAAGGTCCGCTCGATTATCCGCCGTGTACGCCCATGTGCCTCATTGTAGCATTCCTCTGCCCTTGTCCTGGGATTCCTCACTGGGGTCAGTAGCCATGACAGGTTGGGGTAACCAGTCACCTGCAAATGGAGAGGGACAACTGTTAGACACACACCAACCTGGAGGGATATCCCCAGACCCAGACAACCATTCCCACTGTCTTGCTTCCAGGTGCTCACCTAATATCCACACACGGTGCCTCTGGAGTTGACCCATCACATAAGGGATGCTGCTATTCCGCAGGATGTAGGCGTCATGCACTGAGCCAGGAAACTTGGCATTCGCATGGGAGATGTACTGGTCTGCCAACCATACCATTTGTACATTCATGGCATGGTAACTCTTCCGGTTTCTGTACACCTGTTCACTCCTGGGGGGGGGGGGGGGGTACCAAAGCCACATGTGTCCCATCAATGGCACCTATGATGTTGGGGATATGTCCCAGGACATAGAAGTCTCCTTTCACTGTAGGCAAATTCTCCACCTGAGGGAAAACGATGTAGCTCCGCATGTGTTTCAGCAGGGCAGACAACACTCTGGACAACACGTTGGAAAACATAGGCTGGGATATCCCTGATGCTATGGCCACTGTTGTTTGAAATGACCCACTTGCAAGGAAATGGAGCACTGACAGCACCTGCACTTGAGGGGTGATTCCTGTGGGATGGCAGATAGTTGACATCAGGTCTGGCTCCAGCTGGGTACACAGTTCCTGGATTGTGGCACGGTCAAGCCTGTAGGTGATGATCACATGTCTTTCCTCCATTGTCGACAGGTCCACCAATGGTCGGTACACCGGAGGATGCCGCCATCTCCTCACATGTCCCAGTGGACGGTGCCTATGAAGGACAACAGCGAGCACAGAGTCAACCAACTCAGAGGTATGTACCCACAGCTTACACAGAACACGAATCACAATCCAAAAAGTGGCCTGTATGTGTGTTGAGTCTAGGCCTAGGTATGTGTGACACAGTTAAAAATGAAGCCATGTGGGCCCCTGAAATGGGGGCTGCCTGACCTGTAAATTGGGACAATGGGATGTGAGGTAACTGCGCTGGCGTTGTACACCGTCGCGGTAGGCGGTCGAAGACTGCGGCGCAATGCTGCATTGGTTAACATTGGACCCTATGGGTCCCAGGAGCCAATGACGATATACGCCGGCAGGGACGGTACGCACCGCCGCGGACGTGACCACCAATTTCTATCTGTTCAATCACTCGATACCTGATCTTCGACAGGAGAGGACCTACACTGCAAGTGCTGCTGTGACCTCGGTCTGGAAGAGACAATGGCTCGTGCTTATGGGGAAAGGGCCCCTGCCTTCACATCGGAGGAGTTGGAGAAACTCGTGAATGGGGTCCTCCCCCAGTACATGCTACTCTACGGTCCTCCAGACAAACAGGTAAGTACACTCGGAGCATGCTGTATGGGCTATGCCTGTGTGGAGTTGGGTGGATGTAAGAAAGGGGGGAGATTGCGGTGTGCATGAAACGACAGTGAGTGCATGTGCCACATGGCAAGGGTAGGGATGGGGGCCAATGACTGTGACAGTGCAGTTGCTAATAAGTTTCTCTTCCCCCTGTAAAATTCATGTAGGTCAGCGCCCACCAGAAAAAATATATTTGGCGTGCCATCGCCAAGGACGTCCAGACCCTGGGGGTCTACTACAGATGGAGCACCCACTGCCGGAGAAGATTGGAAGACATTCGCCGCTGGAGCAAGACGACGGCGGAGGCTCAGCTGGGGATGGCCTCCCAACGTGGGAGGGGTGAACATCGCACCATGACCCCCCTGATGTTCAGGATCTTGGCGGTGGTGTACCCGGAGTTGGATGGGTGCTTGAGGGCATCACAGCAGCCACAAGGGGGTGAGTACACTCTCATCCTGCTGTTTTTGCACACGCTGGAGGTGTCTGGGTGGGGGATTTGGGTTGTGGGATTCCCTAGGCGGGGCGAGTTCCGTAGGCAAGGTCCCTCCATAAGGCAGGCCATGTGGCACCCCACCCCACCGCTGTAGACTGCCAAGTACACCTAGTCATGCCCCTGTGTCATCCATGTGTGCAGATGTCTTCCATAGCCTAGTAGGCCATTTCCCAGGAATTGAACAGTGGAGCCCAAGAGCGCAGCGTAGTGCAGGGGGCTTGTGTGTCTGTCGTGTCCGCCAACGGTAGCGGTAAGACATGCACTCAACATGTCTTTCTCCTGTCGTCTCCCCCTTGTTGTGGTCTCCCTGTTCTTGTGTGCATTAGCATCATCAGGCGGAGGAGCAGTGGCCCCGGAGCACGAGGGGGCTGCATCCCACATGGCCATGGAGGGCCACACTACGGACTCGGACTTCACCAGTGGGACGGAGGAGGGGGAGCTCCACGGCAGGGACAGGAGCTGAGACCAGCGACACTGACTCGTCCTCTGATGGGAGCTCCCTTGTGGTGGCAGCAGCATCTGTGCCCCCCCCATATACAGGTACAGCCGCCACCCCCCCTACCTGCACCGCCGTCCCAGCAGCCCCTCATCCTTTGCTCCGTGCCCGCTCGCCCGGGATGGTGGGTATCACCTTCGCCCCAGGCACCTCAGGCCCTGCCCCAGTCACCTCTGCTGCCCTCAGTGAGGAGGCCATTGACCTCCTCAAGTCCCTCACTGTTGGGCAGTCTACCACTTTGAATGCCATCCAGGGTGTCGAAAGGCAGTTGCAACAACCAAATGCATTCCTGGTGGGCATTCATTCTGGTCAGGCGGCCCTTCAGCAAGCTTTTCAGACTCTGGCCTCAGCACTGATGGCAGCCATTGTCCCTGTGTCTAGCTTCCCCCTCCAACTTCCTCCACCCAGACCCAATCCCCTGTATCACAGCCTATCACAAGCACACCTACAGACCAGCATGCACACACGTCAACACACAAGGGAAGCTCAGGCAAACATAAGCACCACATATCCCACAGGCACTCACACAAGCATCACACACATGCAGACACACCAACATCCACTGCCTCCACTGTGTCCCACTCCTCCTCGTCTCCCTCCTCCCTCCCAGCCTCGTCTACACTCACACCTGCATGCACTACATCTATAGCCACTACTGCCATCACCAGCACACACACCACCACACCCCGCTCACGTGCAGTCACCACCCCCACTACCATTCACACGTCCCCTGTGTCCTCTCCCAGTGTGTCTGTGACACCACCTCCCAAGATACACAAACGCAGGCACACACCCACCGAACAGCCATCCACCTCACGACAGCCTCCAGCGCATGCACCTTCACCCAAAGTCAGCAAACGAACACCTCCTACAACCACAACCTCTTCCTTCACTCCCAAACCCCCTCCAGCTACCCGTCCCAGTGTCTCAAAAAAACTATTCCTGTCCAACCTTGACCTCTTTCCCACACCTCCCCCACCCCGTCCGTCTCCTAGGTTCCGAACTAGCACCTCAGCCACAACATCTCCGGGACCAGTGGTGCTTGTAGTCACCGGAATCTGGAGTGCACCGGCCACCAGGGCAGCCAGTGTGGCACGGAGCCACAGCACGGACAGTCCCCCACCTGTCAAGCATCAAAAGTTGGCCAGTGCCCGGCGGGAGAGGGGAAGACTCCAGCCACCAAAGCCGCTCCCAGGGGTCCGGGTGGGAGTGTGGCGTCAGCTGCGACACCTTCCAAGGTGGGGAAGGGCCACAAGAAACCAGGAAAGTCTGGGAAGAGCAGCACGGCGGAGGAGACCGCCATCATCCCCGCTCCCCGCTGCCCTGGAGGCCTCAGCCATCATCCCCGCTGGCCAGGAGGCCACAGCCATCATCCCCGCTGCCCAGGAAGCCACTGTCATCATCCGCGCTGGGCCAGACAGGATCGCCAGCACAAGCCCTGCTGGGCTAGAGAGGACCGCTAGCACAAGCCCCACTGGGACAGAGAGGACCGCCAGCACAAGCTCTGCTGGAACAGAGAGGACCACCAGCACAAGCCCCGCTGGGCTAGAGATGACCGCCAGCACAAGCCCCGCTGGGACAGAGAGGACCGCGAGCACAAGCCCCGCTGGGACATAGAGGACCGCCAGCACAAGCCCCGCTTGGCTAGAGGAAGCCCCGCTGGGCTAGAGAGGACCACCAGCACAAGCCCCACTGGGCTAGGGAGGACCGCCAGCACAAGCCCCGCTGGGACAGAGAGGACCGCCAGCACAAGCCCCGCTGGGACATAGAGGACCGCCAGCACAAGCCCCGCTTGGCTAGAGGAAGCCCCGCTGGGCTAGAGAGGACCACCAGCACAAGCCCCACTGGGCTAGGGAGGACCGCCAGCACAAGCCCCGCTGGGACAGAGAGGACCGCCAGCACAAGCCCCGCTGGGACAGAGAGGACCGCCAGCAGCTGAGTCACTGCAAAGGAGTCCGCCGCTCCAAGCACTGCTGAACAGGGCACCACCGCTACAAGCACCGCTGAACAGGGCACCGCCGCTCCAAGCACCTCTGAACAGGGCACCGCCACTCCAAGCACCGCTGAACAGGGCACCTCCTCCTCAAGCACCGCTGGCCCATGAGCACCAAGGGCACTGACGTTACTGAGTCCGTCACGAGCAGGATGAAGCACTCTGGGCACAATGCCCCCTTCAGAACCAGTGGAGAGATACATCCACTACCTCAGTCCTTAGCAGGATGAATCACTCTGGGCACAATGCCCCCTCCAGAACCAGTTTAGAGATACATCCACTACTTCTGTCCTTAGCAGGATGAAGCACTCTGGGCACAATGCCCCCTCCAGAACCAGTGGAGAGATACATCCACTACCTCAGTCCTTAGGAGGATGAAGCACTCTGGGCACAATGCCCCCTCCAGAACCAGTGGAGACTGTTATCCACTTGAGAGACTGTGGCTTTGCACTCCCCAGGATAAAGCATTGGGCAAACCACCCACTTGTGAGACTTGAGAGACTGTAGATTTGCACTCCCCAGGATTGAACAGTGGGCAACCCACCCTCTGTAGAGACTTGTGAGACTGTGGCTTTGCACTCCCCAGGATGGAACAGTGGGCAACCCACCCACTGTAAGCTTGAGAGACTGTGGTTTTGCACTTCCCAGGATGGAACAGTGGGCAACCCACCCACTGTATAGACTTGAGAGACTGTGACTTTGCACTCCCCAGGATGGAACAGTGGGCAACCCACCCACTGTAGAGACTTGAGAGACTGTGGCTTTGCACTCCCCAGGATGTAACAGTGGGCATGTGTTCCCCTCGTGGATTTGGCATTGTGCACTCAACTGGCTGAGGTGCCCCCCCTTTCCCTCCCTCTGAGGTACCTGTTTTCTTGCTCTCTGATGCCCCTGCAGTGTTCTCTCCGTCATGGTCGGGGATCTTGTGTAGGCCTCGCCCATACCGTGTGGGCCCAGTGTTCCACGGGCTTAATTGGAGCACTACCTGGACTACTATGCTTGGTGTATATTTTGTTTATGGTGTATATATATTTTTGCCTACTTGATTTTAATATATTACAATGGGTACACTCATTTTCCTTTGTCTTTGCATTCCACCATGGGGGTTGGGGGATGTAACTATCATGTTTAAATATGTATTAGTGTGTGTGTTGTATTGGGTGAGGGTGCGGGTGGGGGTGTTGCGTGTGTGTGTCCCTGTTTTTTCCCTCCCCCCTCCCCTGTGTCGTAGGTGCAGTACTTACCGTGGTCTTTGCCACCGGCGTTCGTGCTCCTGGTAGAGGAGCAGGAAGACTATCGCAGGGAGAATTTGGAGTTCCGGCTCCATGGTATCCTGGTTCCTCGTGGGGTGTGTAGAGGTGAGCGTTTTCCCTTCGAAATCCTGTTTCCGCCGTGTTTTTATCCGCGGTGAATCCGCCCCGGAAAAGGTGGCGGATTGGTAGGTTGTGATACTGTGGGTGTTACTTTGTCCTCCGCCTGTCTGTTGGCGGTGACCGCCAAGCTGTTTGTTTGTACTGCCGTGGCGGTCGGAGTGTTAAAGTGGCTGTCTTTGTTGGCGGTTTCCGCCACGGTCGTAATTGCAAATTTTTTACCACCGGCCTGTTGACGGTCTTACCGCCGCTTTAACACTGACCGCCAGGGTTGTAATGACCACCAGAATTATTGGACGTAATAAAGAAGAGAGATTGTTTCAAAAGCAATCAGACTTGCCTTGCTACCCTTTTGTGAGGTGTTGAGGGTAGCGCAAATGATGAACTCAGTTGTAGGGGTGATATTGAATCCCTGTGATATGGCCTGGATCTTCTCTTCAGAGAAGTTAGAGATCTAATAAAAAAATGCTTAAGATGGGGGAATCTCCTTTAAGATGGATTTAGGCTACAAAAAGGATTTGGAAAAATTTGAAAATAGTTTTGGGACCTTGATTGGCCTCTTAAAATTTTGTTGTAAAGTAGGATTTTTTTCATTGCTCTGATCAGTTTGTGGTATGACTTCTGCACTTTTCTGAAGAGGTAAAGGGCCTCGGCATTGTAAGTCAAACACCATTTATGTTGCTGTTTGCAATAGCGCTTATGTTTTAGCAGCGCTGGTGATACCCAGGACTGGGATTGCTTTAGCTGGAGATTCCAAGGGTGAATTGGAGGTGCTAGTTCAATGGCAGTATTAGTGATCCAAGTGTTGAAAGAGTTAATAACTTCAACCAGATTGCCTGTCAAATTCAGAGCTGCAGTGGACAAACGATCTCTTAGCATCAGGTTTGATTTTATAGCTCCCCATATGCAGAGAGGGAGCTGTGTGGAATCTTTTCCGGGCAACTGGCTATGAGAAAACGTGATTGATATGTTAAATAGGACTAGGCAGTGGTCTGTCGGTATTAAGTAATAGAAACACCAGATGATAAATCGGGATGGTTAGCGCAGATCCAGTCAAGGGTGTGACCCAGAGAATGAGTAGAAGAGTTGATCAGCTAAAAGAGACCTATTATTTCTAGGGCGTCTCAAAGAGAGTTCGCCTCTGAGTTATTGTGATCTTCAAAGTAGAGATAAAAGACTCCTAAAATAATGAAATTAGCGTAGCAGGCTAATGCAGGAGTGAGTGCCTCCCAGCCTTAGTTAAGATTCTTTCTCCATGGCCTGGGGTAAGATTTAGTAAACATCCAGTGAAAGATTGGGTAGCGTTAATCTTAAAGCAAAAGCCTAACCTTTTTGTTCCTTTCAGGGCCTTAATGTCAAAAGAACTACATTGAAATCTTTTCCAAAGTATGTTGGCTATTCAACCATCCGGGCATTCTGCTCTGTCCTTGAAGACAATTGTATATCCCGGGGGTACAGCTGTGGCTATATCAGAGTTAGACCAGGGTTTCAGCCATGTTTCGGTAATGGACAGGAAATCTAGCTTTTCCTCTGTGATTAAATCATTAATTGCCTGTGCGTGTCTCCTTAGGGACCCTACTCAAACCAGATAAGCCTCCACATAAATGTGAGACGTATCTCCTCCTATTTCTTATCAACGTTGAAAACAAAATTCTCGAAAAGCTACTGGCAAACGGGCTGCTCCCATTGAAGTCGCAACTGGCCTGTCCGGAACAGTCTGGCTTTATTCTGGGCCAGTCCACGGCAGACATCCTTTGCTTACTCTTTGCCTTTACTCACCAGATATAACCTGATGTACCAGTTGTAGTTGATTTTTTAGACGCAGCTAGACCATTTGACACTGTTGAATGGACTTTCTTGATCATGGCACTATCCAGGATGGGGGCAGGTTGTGCATGTGTGAAAAGGGTTCACCTTCTATATACCACTCCCTTAGTTAGACTACGTTTAATTTAAATGAAGGTATGTATGATCTGTTTTTAATGGGAAGGGTCACGTGGCAGGGATGCCCTCTGTCATCTCTTCTTTTTGCTCTCGCTGCAAAGTGTGCTCTGTGAGAATTTCATTGTAGGCTTAGAGCGAATATGAGATTCCCATTTAAGCTGTTGATGCGATGCCGGTGATTAAAAACCCTGCAGTTAATCTGAATCCCATCTTTGAGGAAACAGTAGAGCATGGTCACTGGTTCGACCTCCAAATCAAAATGGTCCAAGTCTATTATGGTCCCCCTGACAAGAGTTACCACCAGAACGATATACACTTCAGTTGAATGGCAGACTGAGTCTGTAGGATATCTAGGTATACTCTTCCATGCAGACATCCCCATTATTATCCAAGAGAACCTGGGCACTATATGGAGGTCCTGCAGACTCAGCCGATCGATGGATGACCCTGCCATTGTCATTGGGAGGCAGGGTGACCCTGATAAACATTATTGTTTTGCCCAAGCTCTTTTATTTATTCCAAAACATTCATATTCCTTTAAATAAGGCTTTTATTGCTCAACTGATTAAGCTGGCATGGGTGGGTAGACAACCACGGATTGGGCAGAACACATTACAACTTCCATATCACACCGAGGTATTGCAGCACTGCATTGTGAAGTGTATTACCTAGTGGCACAAGTGCAATTTATCCACCACTGGTTCCATAGCAGTAGGAAAGTCCCCCACGTTGTCATTGAGCAAGGCCTGATCTCTCCTATTCCACACCCCATACACACAAATTCCTAGGTCATCCCATGAAATTCACATTGTCAAATGCGCTGTTTAGCCTTGGAATAGACTGACTCCTGTATGCAGTGTCCCAGTGCAATATTCCCCACACACACCCATTAGGCATTGCTACATGCTGAGGCTAGATTGTTCCCCTGAATTGCTGATGTTTCTTGAGAAGAAAATGCTAAAACACTAGGGCCCGTATTTATACTTTTTTAGCACTGCATTTGCACCACTTTTTGACGCAAAAGCGGCGCAAATATACAAAATGCAATTGAATTTTGCAAGTCTGCACTGCTTTTGCATAAAAAAATGATGCATACGGGGTGCTAAAAAAGTATAAATACTTGCCTAGGTGACTAAGTTCAAGACATATCTAGAATACCTGAGAGACTCCCCCACCACTCTGCTGGATGTCATTACTTACAGTAAGTCTTCCCATGAGGCTTTCCATCTCTGTGTCATGTTTCCAGAGAAGCCCCCAGAATGGCTGGTGTTGGTGGTCTTGCTCTTTAAACCACAACCATTTAGGCCCTGATTTATACCTTTTGATGCAAATCTGCGTTAGCACAGGTTTGTGTAAAAAAGTAAAGCGCTATTCCAGAGTGCCAGCTGGGTACCATTATTACGGAATGGCACAAGCCGGTGCTAAGGCCCACTTAGCGTCAAAATACATGACGCTAACCCGGTGGGGGAGGTATAGGGAAAACTGGAGGTTGTGCGTCAAAATAATGACTCAAAATAATGACTCTAACCTGACCAGCGCAATTGTTATATGCGCAGCCCCCAAGGACATGACTCCTGTCTAATTAAAGACAGGAGTCATGCCCCCCCAGCCTAATGGCCGTGCCCAGTGGATTTAAGTCCCCTGGGCATGGCCATTGGGCACAGTGCCATGCAGGGGGCTCAATTGGGCCCCCAGGGAGGGAATACATTTTTTTTTTAAACACTTATCAGGAATTACCTGGGATGGGTCCCCCATCCTGTGGTATCCCTCTGGTGTGGGTGGATGTGTCCCTGAGGACAGGGAAGGGCACCTGTGGGCTCGTTCCATGGTCTCTGACCAAGGAAACATGCCCACAGGTCCCCTAACGTCTGCCCTGACCCAGGCATTAAATAGTGGTGCAAATATTTGACCCCTCCTCCTCCCATTTTAGCACTGGGGGATAAATATGGCGCTAAGGCCACTGAGTCATTTTCTGCATGGGAACCACCTACCTTGCATCTCATTGACGCAAAATAGGTTTCCACATCCAAAAAATTACTTTAACTCCAAAACTTTGGCACTAGACGGATCTAGCTCCAAAGTAGAAATATGGAGTTAGTTTTGCACCGAATTTGCATACAAAAAATTATGCAAATTCAGTGCATGACAAGTATAAATATGCCCCTTACACTCATAACAAGATTATGCACTGCAGTGATGGTCTGCATTATAGTCGAGTCCTCTAGGGCCCGGCAGTTGTGGGAAAGCGACTTGAGTGACAACATGGCTAATGAACAGTGGCGATTTTGTTGTTCACAGACCAAGGAGGTGTACCCCTAATGGCAGATACCATATAATTCCTTATAAATATTTCCACAGGGAATACCTCTCCCTGGTGGACCTTGCCCGTTATTACCACATTGATGACAACAAATGTAAGCAATGTGGTACCTGGGGTGTGGACTTTCTCCATCTGGCATGGTCCTGCCTGGCTGTGGCTGCATTCTGGAGCATGATTATGGCAGTGCTGCTTGACATGACAGATCATGCTTTCCAACTCACTCCTACTATATGGTTCTGCTTGGTTATGTTAAATATGTGTCTAAAAGTTTGTGCAAGTTTATTGCCACGGGTCTGGTTTTGGATAAACGGAGAGTAGCCATGATGTGGGGAGGTAGAAATGCACAGCAATTTCAGGACTGGCTGAAAGGCATGTCCCTATATGAGGATTGGTTGACGACATATGTTTTAACTTTACAAAGGGCTTCTCAGCCATGTGATGCTCGGGACCCATTATGCTCTTATTTGTTAATGGTAAACCCTGATTAAGGACTGATTGCTCCTGTGCTGCTATTGTTTATGACTAATGTCCCAAGTTACTGTGGACTGTTTTTCCTGTCTAGAACTCTGTAGTTCTATGCGACCATACAATGGCACACTGTGATATTATTGTATTCTAGAGACCTCTGCTGGAGCTGTTTTTATGTTTCAACGTGCCCCGTTTTTTGACCTTCGATGATCTGTTGTGCACTATATATTTGCTCGTGCTATATCATCATGCCATGGCTTGCCTTGCCTACTTGTCCTATGCACTGCTAATGTCTGATAAACGTTCATAAATTATAAAAAAACTAGGCTTCTCTATGTAGTCATTTCTCTTTTTTGCCTCAATTAAAAGATTATCCTTCCAAGAGACATTCCTAAGATATTGCTTTGTTTATCTTTGTCTCTTATGCTCTGGGCTAGGCAGTTTAAAGATTTTATCAACATAGAGTCCATGCATATTTTAGAACTTGTATTTAATCTAAAGTATGGTACATTTGACAGTGTACTGCCTCCGTCTGTTTCTGCAAGGCGTGTTCAAAATGAGGCGTTTTTGTGTGTGTCCTAAACCGGAGTGATAGATGGAGCTAGAAAGATCCTGGCAGAAGCAGGGGACTGATGGTGTATTGCTGACAGCGCTATGTGCTGTAACATAGCATACTCTGGTTAGTTATGATAAAATCCTCTGTTAGTAGATATTTCTTGCTCAAAATATTCAAAACTACAAAAATTACCTATGGTTGACAATACGTCTCGGAAACACAGTTTTTACCTTTATTCTCTTAATCCATTCCTCATCCAACACTGCTATCCATTCTACCGTCTAATTTTCGGGATGTATATGTTGAAGTATTACTTGCTTTTATCACTCTGGGACTCCACTTTCTATTTACATTGGTGCAACCGCACCCTTTCCAAGAGAATGGGAATTGTTTGTGTAGCTATAATACCAATTATCATGCCATTATCACACTAAACGCAACTGAGTACAAACTCAAGCCCCTTCACTTATTGATAACGAAGACAATTTGATTGATGCTTGGCATGTCCAGCTAAGTGCTCTCTTGCCCATACTAGAGTAACCTGGCACCGAGCAACAAAGGGTCGGGTCACCATCCAAGTCCTGAGGCTCCCATCTTAACTTTAAAATCACCCAGCAGTTCAATCAAATAAAGAAAAATAGACATTTTGCGAAGAGTTGCAAACTGTCTTTGAAGCTTGCAATCCTGATTTTCAACATAGAATCCTAAGGCCGATATTTCTGAAAAGTTCGCACCAACTTTGAATCATTTTTTGATGCAATAGCGCTGCTAACTTAACTCCATATTTATATTTTGAAGCCAGACCTTTCTAGTGTCAAAATATCTGAGTTAGAGTGATTTTTGCAGAGCGGCAAACCACCTTCCGTCGTATTGCGACAATGATATGCAAGGTAGGCGTTCCCTTCCAAAAAAATGAAGCTAGCCCTCCAGTACAATAGTTATCTCCCGACGCAATGGCAGACTAAGGAAGCGGACCCAAAAATGGACGCAAAGGCCGGTTTGCATCAAATTTTAATGCCTGGTCTGACCAGGCAGAACACACAGAAGGAGCATTTGCAACCTCAAGGACAATATGGAATTGTTACTGCTCCAGCTTGGCACACGCCGCAGACGTCAGTGATGACAACAGGTTCCTCCACCACCACCGCAGCAACCCCAAACACCACCACAGCAGCCACAAAGGCAGTGCAGATTGTGTGAGAGGATCTTTTGACAACTATTTCTGGGCACAGGGAACAAGATGTCATCAGGACGTACCGTCTGAACCGGGAGTCAGTTGTATGCCTGCTACACCACATTGCACCACACATCACTGCAACGGTGCAAACTCTAACTAACATACCACCCACTACCAAACTCCTCACTGTTCTCCATATGATGGCATCTGGATCTTTTCAGACAACAAGTGCACAAGGGGCTGATATCTCCCAGCCATTCTTCTTGGTCTTTTTTCCAAAAGTTCTGGACGCAGTCATATGCCTCACCCCCCACCACATCTGCATCCCAAACACCCAGCAACTGCAGCAGGAGACCAAGCAAGGTTTATGTCTAATTGCTGGGTTCCCACATGTGCTGGGTGCAATGGAATGCATCCCTGCCCAATTGGTGCCACTTGCAGCAACCAAACACCAATACAGGAATCACAAGCACACTCATTCCATAAATGTGCAGGCCATTTTGGACCACTGTGGGCTCTTCAGAAACATCCTTGCAAAATACCCCGGCAGCGTACATGAAGCCTACATAATCCTGCATTCCACCATCAACGAGCGGTTCCAGGATGGCCAATATGGCAATGGCCCACGCGTAGGTAAGCAACCATATCAAACAGTACACATAACACACCTACCATATAGGACAAACAAGACATAAACCATACTAAAAACACATGGGCAGAGGAACACAGATTTACAGACAACAACGCATTTGCCACATGCCAAATGACACAGCAATCACTACACATCACACAAACACATATACATCCACATGTACATAATACAGCCACAACCTGACTAGTACACCACATGAGGACAGGTGGATCTATGTTCCCTTTGCATTCAGAAGCTGGGCACAAACCATGACAAATGTCCACTGGTTGACAACTAAATGCAGATCGCACACACATTACACCTAACAATGTTTAGCTCAGCAATGTGAATTGCATAGGCCATGTCAATGTAAACAAAGTCACACATAGCCACAGCCCCACATCAGCCATCGGACACAAGCATATGGTGGCACCAATATCAAATGCCACCCAAGTGTTGGCATGACCAACTAAATATCACCTACACATACATGACATACCTGTAGTGTGCACATTCAGCTGTCTGCTGCATTGTGACGCACACAGAGGAAAACAACATTACCTGCCATTAAAGACCATGGGGAAAAATGACGAGAAGTCTTGCAGCACCTAGTCCAGTGCCACATTCACATGTGCCCCATAGTGCCCCCTAACGCCACCATGTGTGTGCCATATACAAGAAATGGTCCACCAGAGCACAGAGTTAAGCAATACTGTAAAGATCATGGATGCTATTGTAGAACTCTGTAGGAGTATACATACATACCGTTCCTTCCGTGCACCGTGCATAGGCCCATGTAAAATAATGGTGTGCCCGGTCCCAGTGCCTGCACTGTGCATGTGTTGAAAGTGTCTGTGATAAATCATGTATAGGAGTTATGGAGATTCCACTGTGCCAACTTTTAACTATCCAACAAATGTGTGATTCACACCCTAGTACACTTGATGTCTTGCACACCCATTACCAGCCACAAATGGTTACTATGTGTTGCACTGCATGAGTAGTGCACATGATAAAAAGAGGCCAGAATTTGGCTTCGTAGGGTTACCTTGGTGTCTCTATATATGACATCACTGTGGTGCAAGGAGGTGAAAGGATCCACCAATCATAGGACACTGGCAATATTATAGACAACACAATACATATTTGCAAGGGCAGAACCATCTGTTTAAATAGAATATTGCAATCCCCATGTCCCTGAGCCACAACCCAAGATTGTCATATCAATCAACACAGACATATTAAACCATTTCACATAACAGGGACATACACTATACCGGAAGCAAGTCTGACTCACCACTCCACCTACAACTAACAACTGCCATGGTATATACCAAACCATTTTCAAGCTTTACAAACACATCTTATTTCATTCCTCTGCAGTGGACCAAAATTGCATGCCTAGTGCTACTCTGTTTAGACCAGCACAACATGAGGTCTGCACCAGGCATCATGTATGGTAGGGGGGCCAACACCTGTTTGCATGCATTTGGGAAATATGAGAAATTACCTAATGCCATATTTCCTGCACTTTGAATGGCTGCTCAGAGCAGGTGTTATAAGGGGGCATATAATTGTGTACGATGGGTCCCTATGTAGTCAACAGAAGTCATGATAATCTGTTTTGTTGCTACTCCTGCTGAGTACATCATTTGCCTCCACATGAATAGATGCAGTTGGGCCCTACCTGCACCATGCTGTGCCTTATTTCTCATTAGGTGCATAGATGGCGGGGCAAATGGGTGCACTAAGGGCCACAAAGACTGTAGTGATACTCTTGATGCAACACCACTTTCCTTCAATCTGCCCCTTTGTGTCTTTGGCCAACGCCATTTAGGGGATCTTGACTATGCACTAGGTCCAGTCTACTAGCACTTTACTCTTCTTGTACATTGTGTATCACATACACCCCAAACTTTGTCTATTACCCCACACACATGTACTGATTTTGTACCACAGGCCTGCCACATCTAACTGACAGTATGGGGCTGCCCTGCATCTGCACGAGCACTGGCACATTAATCAGAAACTTGCACCAACTCATGCATCCTTGGACCACAGAGCAAGTGTGTCTGTGTTGAGGCATATGTCAATGCACATGTTATCATCCCTTCCTGGACAAATAAAGGAATACATTGCCAACTACTGCTTGCCACACAGTATTGGCAAGACATCCATAATTTCAAACAGTTAATGTGCATGTAGGAACAACTAAATGAACATAAGTAAACTGCCATGGCATTATAGCTCAAGTGTATGCCTTGTAAAGGCACACACATATTAGTAACTACAAACAAGGTTGTATCAAAACATCCCTCAACATTTTGGAACACTCCCAAAACCCCAGGGCAGAGATCCATCAGTTTGCGGTGACAATGAGGTAGATGTCTTCAACTTCTGGGGCAGGCTCAAAAGCTATGGGTGTCACAATGTGATGACTACTGTAAAAACCATTGCATGTCCCTCAGATGCAAAATACAGTGTCATGAAGTCCCATGCAGTCATGGAGGTGTAAAGCTGCAAAACACATGGATGACACTTTTCTGTACAAATGGTGCAGTTAAAAGCACCACAGAAGCGTCAGGGAAAGTGATGGTTTGTAGGTGCCAGGGTATCCATTATCTGAGACTATGGGCCTCATTACAACCCTGGCAGTCAAAGACCGCCAGGGTTGTTTTGGCGATTGTACTGCCAGCAGGCTGGTGGTACAATTTGCCATATTATGACCATGGTGGTAGCGCCGCGGTCTCACCGCCGGCACCAGCGGTTTCCCACCATCGTTGTCCCGGCGGTTATAATCCGCCAGGGCAACGCAGCTTGCAGCGCTACCCTGGGGATTATGACTACCCTTCCTGCCAGTCTGTCCATGGCGGTAGAGACTGCCATGGAAATGCTGGCGGAAGGGGAGTCGAGGGGCCCCTGGGGGCCCCTGCACTGCCCATGCACTAGGCATGGGCAGTGCAGGGGCCCCCAGACACAGCCCCACCCTGCTTTTCACTGTCTGCACAGCAGACAGTGAAAAGCGCGACGGGTGCAGCTGCACCCATCACACGGCCGCAACACCACTGGCTCCATTAGGAGCCAGCTCCAATGTTACGGCCGCCATCCCCGCTGTGCCAGCGGGGAAGTTGTAAGGCGGCCGCTCGGCGGTCCAACCTTGGCGGGTGGCCTCCACTGCCCACCATGGTTGTAATGAGGGCCTATGTGTGATTGACTGATCATAGATGTTTGACAGTTGGTCTGATCTACCACTAGGTTTACTTGCTCACTCAGCCTAACAAGTTGATTTTTAACACTGTCTTCATTGCACAAAAATGTCCATATATCACAAAGCAATGTTTTCCTTCCGATTATTGCAGGTGGACCTCCACCCTACACCATTGAAGAGGGGCCAGATTTCAAGAACCCGATGCTGCCAGTAAGTGTCACCTTGTGTGTCAAGTGTGGCAATCCAGGGATTGGTGTGAGACAGTCTGGTGTGTGCAATGTAATGAATACAAGCTTTTGATTGCATGCTATGTTATCATTGGAGTTAGGACGGTGACTTCTTGTCTGTTGCAATGTTGAGCATTGAGAATGGCTTGATTGTCTATCATGACAAGTGTCAGAGCAACTGTTCATGTAAGTTGCAAGCCTGTTGGCAACAACTTTGTCACAGCACTTTAGATAGCACTGTGTGCCACACATATCTTACACTTACTCATGAAATGGTACAGATGAAGGAAAATATATAGAGGTCTCTTGGGGGCTTTTGTAGGAGACACTTGCACCACTAAGACCTCAGTACCCTTCAGATATAAATTGAGGTTGCAGTAGAGTCAGGACCCATAATGTGATGGACAGCAGTCAGTAAAGTACACAATTAGTAAACAGATCAGCTCCAGATGGTTGGGGGAAACGTCTATGGATTGTCACAAGTTAGATCTCAGCAGAATTACCAACATGGTCCTGCCATCATGATATTTGTGAGTGATCTTGATCAAATTACATGTGCATATGATGTGAATGCTGAGTGCGTACCTGGTACTTTGATGATGTATGACATGCATGTCCACATGATGTTGTGGTCCTCAGGGCACAGATACAGCCACCAGGTGTGTGCCGCGTTACACATTTTGTACAACATAGCACAGGGTAGGGGGCATTAGTTACATAATCTGTAGACAACTCGGATGTGCTAGTCAGGCTTTGGCTAAACCTTATGAGGACATTGCACTATTTCTACATGTGGGCATATCATGAGCAAAGGTGTGCCCACTTGTAACATATGCTCAGACCAGGTCTTAAACCAGGATACATGAATGAAGCTTTACCAAACCGTAGAATAGCCTGTGGGAAATTTCCAGCACCCCTATCAGATGACCTCCACCTTGCATCCATGATGCCTGTGCAAGCCTTGATGTAGCACCAGGGGTGTCAACGTGGTGGATTGCATACAAAGCCCCCCATATTGAGAGGGACACAGGAAATCTAGACTTGTTGGGCCACGTGATCCTCACAAGTTTGTTAACACAAATGTTGAGTAAGGACGCGTTAGTCCACTCACTTCTGAACCTTGATGGTCAACAACGGATAGCCATCATCCGAGTGGCATTTACATGATACCATAAACGGCTGGTAGGAAATAGTCATAGAAAGTCGTTGTTGAGGAATGTGTGGTGGACTGCATGTCATCTGTGGATACAGTGTACATTATGGGGGTCATTCTGACCCTGGCGGTAAAATCCGCCAGGGCCAACGACCGCGGGAGCACCGCCAACAGGCTGGCGGTGCTCCCTTGGGCATTCTGACCGCGGCGGTACAGCCGCGGTCAGAAACGGAAAACCGGCGGTGTACTGCCGCTGCGCCGCCATGGGGATTCCGAACCCCATACCGCCATCCTGTTCCTGGCGGTATAGGGTGTTGTGTGGCCCCTGGGGGCCCCAGCAGGGCCCATGCTAATGGCATGGGCACTGCAGGGGCCCCCGTAACAGGGCCCCACCAAGATTTTCTGCCATGCAGACACTGAAAATCGCGACGGGTGCAACTGCACCCGTCGCATCCCTTCCACTCCGCCGGCACCATTCGGAGCCGGCATCCTCGTGGAAGGGTGTTTCCCGCTGGGCTGGCGGGCGGCCTTCTGGCGGTCGCCCGCCAGCCCAGCGGGAAACCCAGAATACCCGCAGCGGTCTTTTGAACGCGCAGCGGTATTCTGGCGGTTCCAGCCAGGCCGGCGGCTGCCGCCACCTGCCGGGGTCAGAATGACACCCTATATGTCTGTTCTACCTCCACCCGATGCTGTATTTAATACTTTAGTCTCCTCATTTTTCAGCTGCCAAAATGACACCTGAATAACAACATGCATTCTACAAAAGGGCAGACAGATACCGTCACATTTTGGATGTGAATGTCGGGTATCAGAGAATGGCAAAGAGGTTCCGGAAGGAAAAGGCCACAGGGATATGGTGTGCATTCCTACATGGGGGATGTTAGACTTTTCATCCTTGGCATGGTCTCCCTTAACTTTTTGCTTCTGTTTCCCAGGTTGCTGATGTGTGCTGGACTTTGTTTTTGCTGTTTTGGTACTCTGGGCACTTTACCACTGCTAACCAGTGCTAAAGTGCAAGTGTTCCTATACAAAATGTTTATTTAATTGGTTCATCCATGATTGGCATATTTGATGTACTAGTAAGTCCCTAGTACAGTGCACTAAAGGTGCCTATGGCCTGTAAATCAAATGCTACTAGTGGGCCTGCTGCACTGGTTGTGCCACCCACATAAGTAGCTCTGTAATCATGTCTCAGACATGCCACTGCAGTGTCTGTGTGTGCAGTATTTAACAGTAAATTCAACTTGGCAAGTGTACCCATTTGCCAGGCCTAAACCTTCCCTTTTCCTACATGTAAGGAAACCTTAAGGTAGGTCCTAGGCAGCTTCAAGGGCAGGGTTGTATGATTAACGTAGGACATATAGTAATGTGTTTTTATATGTCCCGACAGTGAAATATTGCTAAATTCGTTTTTCACAGTTGTAAGGCCTGTCCCTCTCATAGGTTAACATGGGGGCTACCTTTAAATCTGATTGAAGTATAGATTCCCTTTAGGAGCGGATAGACATGTGGAGTTTGGGGTCTCTGAGCTCACAATTTTAAAATACATCTTTTAGTAACGTTGATTTTGAGATTGTGTTTGAAAGTGCCACTTTTAGAAAGTGACCACTTTCTTGCTGAAACCATTTCTGTGACTCTGCCTGCTTGTGGATTCCCTGTCTGGGTCAGTTTGACATTTGGGCTTGTTGCACCTCTTACTAGACTGTGACACAAAGGGAGCTGGGGTGTAGTCTGCATTTTCTGATGAACCATCTGTGCTAGGAGGGTGAGGAGGAGTGGTCACTCATACCTGAAAGGGCTGTGCCTGCCCTCACACATTGCAGTCTCCAACCCCCTGGTGTGTATCTGGGGCTTGGCCTGGGCAAGGCAGAATTTCACAAACAAGAGACATTTTTCTTTGAAGTAGGCCTACTTCAAAGAGCAAACTGGGTATAAGAAGGACACCCAAAACCACAGACTTTAAAACACATCTGGAAACCAAGAGAACCTCTGCCTGGCGAAGAGCTGAACAGATGAGGAAGAAGAGCTGCCCTGCCTGTGACTGTGCTTTGTGGAACTCTCCTGCAGTTGCTGCTCCTGCTTGTGCCAGAGGACAAAGACTGGACTTTTTGTTGCCTTCCTTCTTGTGAAGATCTCCAGGGGCTTAATTTAGAGCTTTCCTCCTGTTGTTTGAAGTCTCAGGGACAGCAATGACTTCTCTCTGCCAGCACCTGGAGCCTCTGGAGACACTCCTACTCTGCCAAGTAGTGCCCATCCAGTTCCTTGGGCCCTGAGAAGAGAAGCTGGCAGCCCAAGAGTGAGAAGTCCACACACAGACTGCTGTGCGGGGAAAAGATTGATGCGACTCTGATCTGTGGCTGAAAAGTCTATGCGCCGCCAGCTTTGCAGCTAAAAATCAACGCTCACCTGCAACGCGATCAGAGGATCGATGCCCGCAGCTGGAGAAACAATGTGCAGTATCGCTGACGGAGGCTGGTGAGATCGCAACCTGCGCTGCGTCGTTTTTTTGACCATCGTGCAGCTGAATTTCGGATGCAAACACTGCTGGGCGTGTTAAAATGACACAAGGCCTGCCCGGACCTGAGAGTGATGACTGGATCGACGCATCGCTCTCCAGCGGAGAGAAGAAAAGATGCACACCGACCCGACTAAAGGAGAAACGACACAAGGGCTTGCTCGTGAGTGAAATTGATGCATCGCAAGCCCTTTTTGATGCACACTCGCCAATGCGGGGATATTTTTGATGCACCCAAGGTACATTTTCCACGCTAACAGCATTAGCCTTGTGTTTAAAATTACCGGAAGACTCTTTTTGCATTTTTAGTGATAACTTGAATTGTGTTTTTGTTGTTTTGGTCTTTTTTTGTTTTGTTTAGATACATATTTTCTATTTTTCTAAACCTGTGTTGTGTCATTTTGTAGTTTTTTCATTAAGTTACTGTGTGTGTTGGTACAAATACTTTACATCTAGCACTCTGAAGTTAAGTCCACTGCTCGTGCCAAGCTACCAAGGGGTCAAGCGGGGCTAGCTGAGGGTGATTCTCCTTCACCCTGACTAGAGTGATGGTCCTTGTTTGGACAGGGGGTAACCTGACTGCCAACCAAAGACCCCATTTTTAACAGGGGATCTCCACAGGACCCACAAAAAAATCAGGCAACATTGAGGAAAACATCAGAGGTCCAGGGGGTGTAGGAGGCTGGCCTGGTTTGTAGTGGGTACCTTGGGTACTTACACCTTACACCAGGTCCAGTTATCCCTTGTTAGTGAATGTAGTAGTGATCTAGCAGCTTAGACTGATAGAGATAGCTAAAGCAGAACAGCTTGGGCTGAACTAGGAGACATGCAAAGCTCATGCAATACCACTTATAGTTACAAAGTACTTATGCACAGGTAAAGACAATACTCAGTGTTACCAAAAATAACGGTATTTATTTCGGTGACACAGTACAAAAAATATCTTAGAGATAATACTCCTTCTGGAGGTAAGTATTATACACAATATATTCACTAGACATCAAAATTAGACAAACAAATAGTCATAGAACAATGCAAACATTAGGAAATCCTATAGAATACATTTGGAGAAAATAGGTCTAGGGGCAACACAAACCATATACTAAAAAAGTGGAATGTGAATCACGAATTCCCCCCTAAACAAGTGTAGTGTGTACAGAATTGCATGGGAGAGTAAGAATACAGTAAAGGAAAGTAAATTACTCCACCCCATAGCCCAGAAAAGCAGAAGTAAAGTACTGCAAGTTTCCTTAGGACACACTACACCTCGTTTTTGGGATTTTGCAGCAGCCAACCAAGTCTGCAAAGAACAACTGCTGGATTATTGGACCTGAAGACCTGCAAAGGAAGAGGACAAAGTCCAGAAGTAAAAAGAAGTTCTAGGAAGGACAGGAGCCCTCCACTGGTTCTGGACAGGGCTTTGTGCCCAGTGATGCAGATCTTGGGGAGTGCAAGGTCACAGTCTCTCACCTGGGTGTCAGAGCCACAGGATTTGCAGGGGCCAGGCCGCACAACAGCCCATGGATGCAGGACTACACACTGTCCGTCGGCAGTGATGACATCTCAGTGGTGGCAGTGGTGCTGCTAATGGTGGAGCTGGTGGTGGAGGGAGGCTCCAGTCCATCCCCTGCAGCCTCTGACGGCTGCCCACTGGGGCTGCTGCTGCTGGTGGTGGTGCTGGTGGCGGTGCTCTCAGTGGTGGATGAGGCTCCAGCCCTTCCCCTGCAGCCTCGGGCAGCTGCCCACTGGGGGATTGCTGCTGCTGGTGGTGGTGCTGGCAGTGATGGGGGAGGCTCCAGCCCTTCCCCTGCAGCCTTCGGGTGGCTGCCCACTGGGGCTGCTGCTGCTGGTGGCGGTGCTGGTGGTGGTTCTGGCAGGGGTGGGGGTGACTCCAGCCAATCCCCTGCAGCCTCCGATGGCTGCACCATCATGGTTGGTGGTGGGGGCTCCGATTGAGTTCCTGCAGCGGGCCCCTTGTCTCTACTGCCTGCTGTTGCAGGCCCCTTTTCCCTCCTTCCTGCAGCTGGGGCTGCCTCCTTGCCTTTCCGTCCTGCAGCTGGGGCTACCTCCTTGCCCTTCCTTCCTGCAGCTGGGGCTGCCTCCTTGCCCTTCCGACCTGAAACTGGGGCTGCCTCCTTGCCCTTCCTTCCTGCAGTTGGGGCTGCCTCTTTGTATTTCCTTGATGCACATGAGGCTGACTTCTTGCCCTTCCTTGACGCACTTGGGGCTGGCACCCTGTCGGTCTGTCTGGCTAGTGGCCAGGATCCTTTCCCACCTGGAGTAGTTGGGGACACTACTGTGCCCGTGAACTGGGTGTCTGAGGTGCTTGCCTGGGTTTTGACCACCCTGGCCTGACGTGAGGGACGGGGTGGAGGGCTAGGGAAGAGGTCAATGTTGCAGAGGAAAAGCTTCTTAGTTATATTGGGGTGGGAAGAGGGGGGTGGTTTGGAAATGGAGGAAGAGGGAGTGGTGGTAGGAGGTGTCAGTCTGCTGTGTTTGGGTGCAGGTGCATGGACTGGAAGCTTTTGTGAGGTGGATGGCTGTTGGGTGTCTCAGTGCTTGCATTTGTGTACCTTGGGAGGATGGGGCACAGAGGGAGAGGGCACAGGGAACGCGTGCATGGATGCGGGATGGTAACTGCCAGTGAGGGGTGTGTACTGATAGGTGTGCTGGTGATGGTGGCAATGGATGAGGGTGTGGTGCATGCAGGAGTAAGTGGAGATTCAACTGGGAGGGAGGTGGAGGACCAGGAGGAGGGGGACACAGTGGAGGCAGTGAATATTGGTATGTCTGATTCTGGATGTTGTTTGTGTGAGTGCCTGTGGAATGAAGTTTGGTGCTTGCGTTTGCCATGTCCACTCTTTTGTGTTGTCCTGGGTGCCTGCTCTTCTGACTGTGTGCTTGGGATAGGTTGGGGTTGAGGGGAATGAGATTGGTAAGAGGAAGTTGGAGGGGGAGGGTGAAAACAGGGACAATGGCTGCCATCAGAGAGGAGGACAAAGCCTGGATTGATCTCTGTTGGGCCACCAAGCTAGAGTGAATGCCCTCCAGGAATGCCTTTGTCTGTTGCATTTGGCCTGTCAGCCCCTGGATGGCATTCACAATGGTTGACTGCCCAACAGGAGGTCAATAGCCTCCTCATTCAGGGCAGCAGGGCTAACTGGGGCAGGGCCTGAGGTGCCTGGGGCGAAGGAGATGCACACCTTCCTAGGTGAGCGGACATGGGAAACTCGCTGAGGGGCAGCTCGGAGGGCGGGTCTGGTATGGGGGTGTCAGTTCTACCTGAAGTTGGGGTGGTCACAGAGGTGTCCGCCACCACCAGGGAGCTCCCACCAGAGGAGGTATCTGTGTGCGAACTGTCCCTTCCAGTCTCTGCCGTGGTGCTCGCCTCGCCCTCCCCCTCACTGGTGCCCTCACTGTCGGTGGATTCAGCCTCCTGGGTCCTGTGGGATGCAGCTCCCTCCGTCACCAGTGCTTCTGCTCCTCCGCCAGATGCTGCTAATGCACATAAGGACAGGGTGACAAAACGAAAAGAGGGGGGAAGAGACAAAGAATATACTTGGTCAATGTTGCCAGCAACACCACTGTTGTTGTACACAACACAATCACACACAGGAAACAGCCTTACGCACTAGGCAATGCACTACCAGTCACAATGCCAGTCACCAGCCCATGAATAGGTACACCTAACGGCAATTGCAGAATACCTGAAACCCACAGATCCCTGCCCAGTAGTGGATGCGTACTAGCTTGGTTGGAGTACTTTCACATCAGAACCCTGCCCAACATGGGACAAACCCTTCAATGCCAGGCATGGGCTAGGGGCACCCACAGGGCCTACACCCCCCACCTGGGTACCAGGTTGTATATTAGGGCACTGTACTCACCCCCTTCTGGCTGCTGTGATGCCCACAAGCACCTATCTAGCTCCGGATAGGCCACCACCAGTATACTGGCCATCAGAGGTGTCAGGCTTCGACGGGCACTCCTTCCTCCTTGTGAGGCCATCCCCAGATGGCCCTCTGCCGTCTTCTATGCCCAGCGTCTCAGGTCCTCCCACCATTTGCGACTGTTGGTGCTCTGCTTGCCGTAGATCCCAGGTTCTTCATGGCCTTGGCAATGGCACACCATATACCTTTCTTTTGATGGGTGCTGGCCTGCAGGGAAATAGACACAGGGAAAGGTATTAGTCCAACCGTCCTGCCTATTACACTCATTTCCCACCATGCCCCTTCCCATGACCCACCATACATGCTCTATGCTGCCCAGGGCCCATCCACCAACCACCCCCTTCATGAGGCTTCCACACAGAGTACTCCATGCACTCACGACCCTGCATTGTAGTCCCGGTGTACTCACCTGTTGGTCTGGAGGCCCATACAGCAATCGGTACTTGGTAGGACCCCATCCACCAGTCGCTACAACTCCACTGAGGTGAAGGCAGGGGCCCTTTCATCCAGTAACACAAGCCATGGTTGGTTCCAGAGACAGGTCACAGCAGCACATAAGGTGTAGGTCCTCTCCTGTTAAAGATCAGGTAGCAAGTGAGGAATCAGAAAGAAAATGGCGGTCATGTCCACAGCGGTGCATACCATGGGTGTGGGTATGGTGTGGGCCCTAAGGGTTAGTGTGTGGCTAACAGTTGTCCCTCGATATTTGCAGGTGATCGACTGCACACATGTACGCCTTGTGCCACCTGCTGCAACAGAACACCTCTACCGCAACAGGAAGCACACACATTCAATCAACGTGCAGGCCATTGTCGATCACCAAGGAATGTTCACCAACATCGTGGCTAAATATCCTGGGAGTGTCCATGACTCATTCATCTTCCGTCACTGCACCATCAACCAACACTTCCAGGATGGACGGTATGGCAATGGACTACTTGTTGGTAAGTACAAAAACCTACTAATATACACACTGCACAGCAACCCTCTAGGACACACAACACATACACCACAACAGCAACATCTAGACAGGAACACACTGAGGTCCTGACATCACTAGCCATGTTTCTTAAGTCACCATTGAACCTGTCACACATCGGAATTTACTGTACAGCCTAATGTGAAGACATTAATGAGTGAGGTAGCCGAAATGTCACCTTTCAAATTGTAAGTGTCGCAATGACCTTTACATTAATACACTGCCTAAGTCTAAAGGTATGGGATGTCCAGGGTACTTTTATATGAACGTGCTAACAATACTTATAAATTAAACTCTACATTGAACTATCTACTCACCCCAATTGAAGACACATGGACACCTGTATCACAAGTCACAATGCTAGGGAGGGCACACAGCACTGAAAATCCCAAAACATACTGATGACAAACTGTTAGCAGACAAACACTTGCTCAGCCAAGGAAACAACTCAATGCAGATGGTATACCCTACAAGTATAGGATGTCACATTAGTACACTAAATAGTCACAGACAACACAAGACAACTACTGCCATTGAAGGTCTTTTCAATAGTGCAAGCTACATCAACATGATCCCATTCTTTTTCTCTTTCAGCTGATCAGGGGTATGGCATCCAGCCATGGATAATGACACCATTTGGCAACCCGAGTACTGCTGCAGAGCGGGCATACAACGACGCCCATAAGAGGACACGCAGCATTGTTGAGCGGACCTTCGGCATCCTCAAGTCAAGGTTCCGCTGCCTCGACATCACTGGTGGTAGCCTACTATATTCCCCTGAGATGGGATATTGCACAACATTTGTGTCAAAAGGAACATTCCCCTCCTTGAACCAGACCCATACATGCCTGAAGACGAGGAAGAAGAGGATGCTGGCCTGCAACAGGAGGGGGAACAACCAAACACGGCTGCTGGAGTGCGTAGGCGCCAACACATTGTGAACAATTTATTTTCATAATTATCTCCATCACCACTTCATGAACTATTGTAAATAAACACTGATAACAAACACCACATCATGGTCTGACTATTCATTTCTGCACACCTTTAGCTCTAAATATCAGAAGAAGAATGTCGTCTCATGCAACATTAATGATATAACAATCAGGACACAGAAAAATACACTACAAATGTAATGCCTATCATACAACGGTCACATACACACACAATGTAAATGACTGACATCCTGTACAGTTCACCTTTGAAGGGCAATAGCTGAGGACCACACCTATTACACACATACATGTAGGAAACATGGTTCATCGCAGCAGATGGCACACAACTAAAACACCATCACTCAACTAGGGGAAAACAGGCCTCATACATCAGGCAGTTCACATGCTTTTACTTCAGGAACAGGAATGTATTACCAGACTCTTGGCAGCAGCAATTCCAACTACTTACAATCTTTGCAATGACTATCTGTCACTAGAGTTACACATAAGCAGAACATACACAGCACAAGTGCCACACATATGACAAGCATCCAGCACATCACATCCCATCTACCTGTCAGCCCTTTTCTAAAAACCTTATACACCCATGCGGCTGGTCACACCCCACCTGTCTGAAGAGGTCCCTGGAATGCTGATATGTGTACCCTGAGATTCCCTCATCTACATACACACACTCACAAGAGTCATCCAGTGTGCCACACCCTTTCCTATGCCTACCATTGTCATAGTACCCTCTCACTACATGGATCTCAGCTCATATAATACACTGGCTTGGAGTTTTTAAGGCCTGGTATCACCTGTAGATTGGTTCTCGTGTGAAAGGTACTGTAGGCCATTTTAAAGCAAATCTCATCCGACAGGACTAGTGAGACACTGATGGAGGGCACACCAGTGATCCCCTCCATGCACACCACCCACATTTACATGCCCCATCCCTGCTGATGCCTCCTACAGCATAGATGTAGACATTTGGGCAATTACACCATTAAGCATTGCTACTAATGTTGCCGTGTAACACTTTATCAGGGTTCATGTGTCACCTTCAAAACAACACAGGACATACACAGTGTGACATGTCAACTGTCTACTCCTCCCTCTGACCAGTCCTAGTCAGACCACTGATCATGTAATTTGAGAAAGAACTGGCTCCTGATTGACCCAGCATCCTGTCAGCCTGACTGGCACCTGTCCGTGGGTCACCCTAAACATACCCGGTAGCCACCTATGGACCACACTTGCTGTCCAAAACCTCTTGTAGCTCAGATGCTAATTTGTCATTTGCCTCATCAATGTATACTCAAATACATTGTATTGCATCATCTGACTGTTATTTGCATCATATTTGTGACAGTGCCCTTCAATAGCTAAATCATGGCCCTTCCGTTGTCTGGGCCTCATTAATGCCTAAACTACAAAGTATGACAGTGTACCTGGCCCATAACGTTTGATGGTGTACGTGGCCTCCAGCAGAACCAGCAACCTCAGATAATGTCCATGAAAAGTCAACACATATGAGGAAACTGACAGTTCACACGCTGAGTAACATTGTTCAAATAATAGAGATGAGTCGTGTGTGCTGAATACCAGCCATTTACTTCTGCACAGAGGCTATGATGTTTCCTGATGCATTTCCATCCACAGAGGCCAACTTGAGTACAAATGTTGCAATGACACATGTCGGATCCAGACACCTGAGACATTCTCTCACTCAGCACACCACGGTTGCCCAGTTGAAAGTCTCATTACACGTCTTCAGTGACAGGGTGGTACCATCCACGTGTAGGTTACCATGTCCTCAATGACTTTACTCACATTTAGCTACAAAAGATACTCATTAGATACACGATTAGCTGCCAATAACTCATGAAGAGACGTGGACTTTACAGTGACAACATACACCTGAACAGTTGATACTGGATCAACATTGGACCACACACATGTACATGTACCATCCAATCAACAAAATGGTTGCAAGCAGCCTATTACAGTAGTGTCCCAGTTGTAACCTAGCAGGAAGAATGAAACATGCCACTAAACCAGGTAATGCATAAAGGGCCACATACATCAACAACCTGTTTGCCATCATAACATAAGGAACGTTGAGATTTTGCTATTAAATCAATGCTAAATGGTATGTCAGAATTCTCCAAAGAATCAATAGGGCAAACGTCAAATGGGCAAATGGGATTACAGATTAGCATACAGAGAATCATACTCAATTTGCTTCCATGGGCCTGCTGCCAATGGTTTAGCATTACTGAATTTGGGAAAACCTTGGATAAAGTTGCAAGTCAGGAACAGCAAACCCCAGGGTGCTGGGGGCCTAAGTCCCCCTCTGCTGCACCCCAAATATACATTTTTTATGCACATGTGAAGCACACACATGCATAAGGCGCATGTGTGCCCTACATGTCAATAGTGAAACACATTTTAGCTACATTAACTCGTAATTAGGACATGGTTACCCCAAAAAAAAGATTTAGGTGACAATTGCCTTACCTAATTGGCCTTTATGCAATTTGGAATAGCTTGATACATGTGCTCACAATTTTGCTAAGGAATACATCCTGGTATCTCTTTCATATTTAGAATTTTGCAATCAGCAATTACCTACATATGTGCACAATTATGAGTAATATCCATCCTGGCCAATCATTACTATTGCACTGTGAATACCTTCTATACATCCTATAAGGGACATTTGCCAAAGTTTATCACTTAGCACCGTTTGGTCATGCAAAATTCCATTTCTCATTTGGACAAATGAAATACATATTTGTCATAATGCGTCATATTTTCACGCATACAGCTTGTGCGTCATAATTGTTGATGCACAGGAGTGCAAATAATGCAGAGTTAAAAATATTTTTCATAAATAGATATCATAATTGGCTGCGGCTTACTTTTCACCTCTAGAACTGTAACATATGCCGCAAACAAATATTAATTCCCAATTATGAAAAATATTTTGACTCTGCATTATCTGCACTCCTGTGCGTAAAAAAAATGACGCACAAGCTGTATGTGTGAAAATATGACGCATAATGGAAAAAACGGCGGCCATGTTATGCAGGATGTGATAGGATATCCTGTTTACAGATTCTGTACAGTGGGTGTACTTTCACTTTCACTTTGCAGTCTCTGATTATTCTAGACTGTGTGCAAAATGTTGTCCTGTGAATTTGTGGTTTTGTGTCCAGAGTGCCATCTTACTTGTTGTTTTGTCATCAATATATTGTTGTAGAATACTGTCTGAGTCTGTGTTGTATAAATTTGTCCAGTCCAGTGTTGTATTTATTGTCTGTGGGAGTCTGTTGTGGGTACTGTGATATAGGGGATAGTTGGGCTCTTCTATTTGTTAAGTTTTCTTTGTATTTCCTCACTCTAACTTTCCCAATTTCCCCCTTTTCTTTTTTTCTACTACTTTTTCCCCTTTTTCAGTGCTTAAATGTCTGGTAGGCCACAGCTTTCCAGGATGGGTGAGGGGGGGTTTATATGGCTGGTTTGCCATTTCCTCCCACTTATGCTGGAGGCTGGAGGTAGGGTGATACAGGGGTATCACACGGAGGCCCGAAAAGTCAGGTGGGAGAAGGTGCGCCATCACTTGGTGCGTCTGTATGTGAGCCAACGGAATGACCATCAATTGAAGCACCGCTGGGCTGACCTGATCTCCAGGGAGCAAGATCTGCTGGACCACCTGGGAATCAGGATTGGTGTCCATGTTGGTGAGTACAGATAATGTAAATGTGCACAATTTAAAGGCTGTGTAGTGACATGTGATGATTGGTACCCAATCTGCCAGATAAGTAGCTGACTGTGTGTAATGCTAGGGAAACATACAGGGTAATTGATGCACTATGTGAAGGATGACAAATGCTAGCAGTCAGGCAGCTCATGTTTTCCACACATACAGGTTGCTTGTAGCAGAATGTAATGTAGTGCCGCCTTTGTGTCAGACAAGCAACACATTAATGAGGCAATCAGGACTCTACAGGTCACAATAGCCAGTGAAGTATGGATGTAGTAACATCATACCTACATATGTTGACGCTATAGCTAGACTGACATTGGAAACCCTACATGATGCTGAGAATGAGTGCTGCCTTCACGTCAATTGAAGTTAGCAATGTGGCCCACACATATGTCACATGTGTGTCTGGTTAGTGTGTAGGGAAAGTGTTCACGGAAGTGCCATGCCTGTTCGTGATAAATGTGCTCCTTCACATTTTATTGATACATGCCAGATCTGAACATGAACCATATTTGTAAAGGACTCAGGTGCCCTCAGCTAACATATTAGACAGGTATTTATTGTCACTTGTGCCAAAATCCGAATAGGGATGGCAGTCCAAAGGTATGGACTAGGGTACAAACATCTATGTTTGGTGCCAATCACCATTGTTTGGACACATCAATTTATGAAACTGTAACAACATGAGGTATTGCCAAAGTACCTGGCCCTCTGTACCATGTACCTAACTGTCACAAATGTGTCATGACCACATAGGCTGTTTGACAGGTCATGCAGTCCTCAAGTAACCAGCTTTTGGATGTCTCTCTTGGATGCACATGATGAGATGAATACACACCTATATTGTTGCTGCACACTAATGGAGGTGCATGTTTGCCACCACATGACAGTCCGGGCCACTGCATGTGTGTAGAAGTGTGTGTAACTGTAGCAGGAGACCCATCCTATGTAAATCTCGCACAGGAATTATTCCATGCAGTATGAGCATGTGTGAAAGTGTTTCATTACTCATGTCTGATTATCACATTGTGTTTGTATTTGAAATTGTTTGTCAGTGCACGGATTCTGAGCATATTCTTCCTTCCATGCTTTACAGGTGGACCTGCACCGTACACAGTGGGAGAGGTGGCTCGTTTTGAGGACCCCGACACCTACAGTGACTGTTGACATGTGTGGTATGTTTTGTGTTTGCTGGTGATGTGTGATGGACTACTGTGTGTTGAACAGACTGCAAGGTTTGATGCGCTGCCCAATCATTAGTCTTGTTCCATTAGTGGGATTTCAGTTATCACTTCATTTTGAGTTGACCTATGCTTATACATTTGTCTGATCTTGGGTCTGTAGGCTATTCCTGTAGGGCCCGCTATGGGAAATGGGGTGAGTCATGTGGAATACACTAGTTACTTTAAGAGTTGCGCTGGGACTCGTCTCAGACTGAGTCTGCATGTCAGACTGACATTCTCCCAGATAGCTTCTGCAAATGGCTTGTCTGAAATCTGCTGCTTCCCTATTAACCAATGTACTGAGTACACTGTAGGTTGGATCTTCTGGGAGCATGTACTTCCACAAGTTGTACTAGAAGTGTGTGGGACTAGAGTGCAACGGCCTAGGTGTGCATGCTATTCATGATCATGGGTGTTCTTGCTCCTCTGTGTTTGTAGAAAGATATGCCGCACTGGAAGTATGTGATGTTGGCCTAGGTCTGTACATTTTGACATGTGTGGACCTTGGATAGGACAAGGTTTAGCTGACTCCAATTTGTTGATAGCCCTTCACTGGTGGTGTGTGTGTGGAGGCAAAAACATGTTGAGCTTTCTATACACTCCTGGGTGCGCATCTATTTTGGGATTGTTTGTTGTTCTTCCCATCCCCCCCCTCAAAGACAGGCATGGGTTTGTGAATAGGATACCTAGCACTGAAGCAACCAGTATGTTACACATACTTGTGATTATATGAAATATGGTTTTGAACCTAGTGTACACACTCAGTTATGGCACATGAGTTCTATACTAGCAAATCCCATTACAAATTGCAGACCTTGAAGTTTGTGATTGTTATCACATACACTGACATATGTAGTCCAGGCAATAGGCGGAGGAGGTGCAGCATGATTGTTAGCTGCAACTGTAAGTACTTTGATGACAAGTTATTGGCAGTTGTTACCCATCATGTAGATTATTGTATATGCTATGTGTGAGATGACCTTTGTATGCAGGCTTCCCATGTACCTCCTCTGAGACTTTCAATGATCTGTATGGTGATATGAGCTGTTACAAGTACTGTAAATGTATTGTCAGATTGACCACTTGTGCTATTCCACACAATGCAGTTCCTATGGTAAATAGTTGCCCTTTGTCTTCACAGCTGCAAACATGAGTGCTGCACAGAGGCATGAATTTGAGAGGCGGGCCATGAGGTACCAACACATCCTGCAGGTGCAGTAGGGGTTCCGACGGATGGCCCGTAAATACCAGTCGGATCGGGCCTCCGGAACATGGTGGGCTTCACCACAGGGTGGCCCAACGTTGCCCACTACAGCCACCACCACCACAACCACTGGTTCTCCCCAAGTGGCCCCAGCCACGGCGGGGACAGTTGTCCCTGCCTCTGCAGCACAACCAGGACCCAGCAGTGTGACAGCTGCAGGACAGTCCAGTGGGCTAGGCTCAACACCCACACAGAGCACCTCTGCCGGGACCCAAACAGCAGCAGCACCTCCAATCGACCCTGCGGCATTCCAGGCTTTGGAACGCAAAATGGACAAATTTATGAGGAAGGTGGACAAGCTTAGCCAGGATGTGGCCTACATCAAGAAGCGGGTCAGGTCTATCAGGCGGACCCTCCGGAGGGCCAACCTCTAGGACTGATATGTTCAATGTACATAATTCCCTCCCCTCCCTCCTCTTTCCTTGTTATCATGATTATTGGGCTTGGGGGATTAGTGTTAGGTTAGTGTAGGTTGTTAGCTTAGTTAGTGTTAGGGAGGAGGGTGGGGGGTCCTGATTCTTTCTACTTTTCCTTATTAAGTGTGTGGGTGGGTGGATGGGGGTCAATGTTGGGGTTCCTGTGTGTTTAACAAATAAAGAAAAATAAAAAAAATATTAAAAAAATAAAAAATATTACAAATAAATATATGATTGTTTAGGATAGTATAGTATGTGTGTAGGTTAGTATGTGTTGTCCTGCATGTGTCCTGTCTCATAATGGTGGGTGGGGGGTTGATGTTTAGATCGATTCGTTATATGTGTAGAGAAAGTTTAGCTTAGGTTAGTTAGGGACAGTTGTTGGTAATGAGTAGTCAGGTTAGATTAGTGTAGGTATGACTTTTCCCTTAGTTGCCTCTGGTGTGATTAGTTATGAATAAATATATAGATAACCCTTTGCATTATGTGTTAACTGCTACTTGATCATGGGCATGCCATCAGTGTAGGTGATTGTTGTTCTATGACATTTGTGTCCTATGCTACAAACAAAAACAAACTGAGGTGTAAAATGGCAGCTACCCCTGTGCTACCTTGGTAAGTATCCACCATTTGTTAGAACCACCAATCGGAGTTGACATGGATCACAAAGGATTTGTGTAGATGAGTATGTTTTCTATGTCACAAAGTGTGCTTCCAGACTTGGTATTGTGGGGAAATGTTTAGGTCGGACTGCAGTGTGATGTTCAGTGACATCTTTGAAGATGAGGTCTTGTTAACACTCTTGTCTTCTTGTCTTCATAACAGACATTGATCATTTGTGCTAAAAATTCAGCATGATTACCTATTTGGATGTTTACTCAGAAAGGTTGATTGATGCTGTGTTTTGTAGTGTTTGTTTAGATTAGACTGCATAATTCAATGTGTTAATACAGAATGGTGACAACATTTATCAGCCACTATTAGTTGACTTTGATTTCTCTTGATGAAGCATTATTCTGTCCAACACAGCATGATTGTGTGTAGTTTCTCCCGTCATCAGTTATTCTCCTCAGGATGGGCTAGGCTATGATGCAATCCTGGCCACTGCACAGATGTATCTGACTACATGATGTCAGGACAGTTGTATTGACAAGCTACATGGTTGTCACACAGGCACATTTGTGTTATCTACTGCACAGTTGATGTGTCAAATTACACAGAGATATTTGGTGTGCAAGTGCAATTTATTGATAGGTGCTGTAGTGCAATATGTACATTGTCCATGTTTGCTGAGTCCGTTCTACTGCAACCTTACATGGTGATCCTACAGAAGGGGTGTGGATAATGCTCCTGACATTCTGGGGTGATGTTACAGACAGTGCAGAGGGACAGGATTTGCCGATTAGTAGGAGAGAGACATTCACTGGCAATGCTGACAAGTTATACAGTGGTTAGCAGAACAGTCATTGAGTATAGTTGTATTAAGACTGGCATTTGACAAAACGTAGGACCTTGGTCAAAGTAGGCCATGGTGCAGGGACTAGTGCTTCCGGGTACTCTTCCGTGTGAATGTGATCTGTTCCATGTCTTCTTCTTCTGATGTGTGTGTTGCCTGCTTTGTCCTTGTTGTTGTTGGTTGTGAAGGGGCAACACACACCTCAGTGTTAGAAGACGTGGAGTCTGACATCCCGGTCGCTGCTCCCTGTGAAGGTCTTAAGGGCAGTACTGCAGCAAGGAGGGTCTGCTGGTTTTTGAGAATAGAAGCCACATCACGATGGTAGGCAGCCAGGTCAGCCCTGAGGGAGTCATGATTGCATTCGTGCATGCAGTGGAAGGTTCGGGGTGCGAGGTGTTGTGGCAACTCCCTTACTGCAGTGGTGAATTCCTTGACAGTTTCTTGTAGTCCTTGCAGTATGGATGTTAGGGCTTGCATAGCGGCTGCCTGATCTGCAGATGACATCATGCACGAGCGCACCCCCTCAAGGATGGCTGCCATAGTTTGCATCCCCACCCGCACCTCCTTGGCCAGCTCCCGCTGTACTCCAACTACAGTTCTTTCAAAGCTGGTGCCAGTGTCGTCAGAGTACTCAGCTGTATTGGAGCTGGCAGGTCTTGCAATTGGGGTGGTGGGTGGTTCTTCTGTGATGGCTGCTTGTTCTGTGCTCCTCCTTGTGACTGAAGGTGGGGTCTGGAAGGTTTCAAGGACCTTTTTGATGGTCTCCTGGGGAATGTTTATGGGCTCGTCATCCATGTCATCAGGGAAATCTGGGACAGGCATATCGGCAGGTGATCCATCTTCCTCTGCAATGAAACAGGGTACAATTAGTTTGTCTGTGTTGTGACAATTTTGACGTGACGTGCCTGCCTTTTGATGAATTCACTTTGTGATCTTGTTTGGTATTGGTATCTGCTGTCCTTCAGATGGGCATTGTTATAGGCCTATGGCCCACCTGTGTGTCACATGTATGTGATTGAGTTATCAGACTTGTCAGCCTCATCGCCTCTAGGTGTTGCTTTATACCAAATAGAGAATAGCCACCTTTTTGTCATACTCGACCCTCCGTGTATATCCATTCTCATTGTGAGACCTTTCACTGGCTGTGCGTGTTCTGATGGTCCTGGCAGCACAATTGACTCTTAGGACCTGCCCCAATCCCTGATCGTTCACATTGACTTAAATGTAATTGACATGTAGCATATCCTACGCATGGCAATGTTATGATGTGATATGGATGTTGATATTGCTAATGTGTCCTGCTGATATTGGGTAATGTGTGTTACATTGGAGTGCCCTGATAGTCGTATCAGTGTCCTAATTCCCACTCTGACTGTGCAGGTGTATTTCAGTGACCAGTTCCATGTGTCCCCTCCTCAATGCTGTTGTCTGAGCAGTATGACATTTGTGATCTTGCCTTGTTTGCCAGGCACGGGAAGGACCCTGACATATGCAGCATGGGTGTGTCCTTAGTGCTGTGTCACTCCTATTGTTGTTTACATTGGCTGATGTTTGTGACACCTATGGGCATTGACATTTGCGTGTACTGGGGCCTTTGTCTTGTTTCAGGAGGTTGTTGCAGATGTCATCCTCACCCCCTAATTTAGGTATGTATGTTCCATGGGGAGGTTACTGCCATTGGCTACTTGAGCTGCACACAGATCAGAGGTGGTAGTGTCAACTGTTGTGGCAGTTACATTGCAGTTGTCGTTTTGGCTAGAGGATTGCTAATAGGGCCCTAGTTAATGTAGGAGATATATTGGCTGACGAGTTCCAGGATGTAAGTTTGACGTAGTGGCCTTCCCTCCTATCGAGGCTTTCCCTTTGCTCCATTGTTGGCATGACAGCATGCCCCCATGGGACTGTTGTTGGTGTAGTGTAATGTTGTGCCCCAGCTTCTGTCTGTGCAGGCCATGCCCCCCTGCCATGCCCCTTTACCCATGCCACTCCATGTATATTATGACTTACATGCAATGTGTAGTAGGTATTTCACCCCTTGCTTACAGTCAACATTATTGTATTTTAATTCCCCATGCGACTTACCCTGCATGTGTGTTGTCTCGTGGTAGTCTGCGCTGTCCTGTCCTTGAATCCCTGTGACGATCTCCTCAGGGATTACGGCTGCGACCATCTCCTCCATGTGGTCCGGGACCTCCTGGTGTGCTGGACTCCCACCTCCAGTCTGCAGTGCTGCCTTCCTGTTCCTGGCCATTTTTTCCTTTGTCCTACGTTTGCAGTCATGCCAGTGTTTCTTACACTCAGTGACTGTCCTGCGTACTTCAGCCACACTGTTGATCTTGTCAACAATTTGTTGACATATGGCCTCTCTCCTACTGATTGGCAACTTTGAGGTGATAAACAATTGGTGCTGGTGTTCCATCACCTCTTTAACCAGGATTTCCTGCTCCTCTGCACTGAAGCGACACTTTCTTTTCTTTCTATAACTGTCCTGGTTCTTGTATGGATCGTCCTGGCTGGTTCCTGGTCTGCTGTCATCTTCCTGGGGTCTGTAGTGGCATCTGGGATCCATTTTGGCTCTCCTCTGGTGCACTTGCAGTGTTTGCGTTTTTTTTTTTACGCTATTGCGTCAAAAAATGGCGCATATCCGGGTTACGGTGTCGTAAATCGACCCACAGTCATTTCCGGCGCGTTAACGTCGTTTTCCTTTACGACTTGACACCACGATGTGCGCCAAAAATAATGACTCCCACCTGTTGATTGCGCCACCGTGCGTCAAAGTATAAATTTGACGCCCGCACAGCGCTACGAAATGGCGTTAGCCAGTGGTAAAAAATTGTACACAAAACTACGGTGGCGCAGTTTTGCGGCAAAAAGTATAAATATGGCCCTAAGCCCCCTCCAGAACCAGTGGAAGAAGGCCTCCACTCACCCCCTCCTTTTCAGGATGAAGCACACTGGGCACAAAGCCCCTTCCAGAACCAGTGGAGAAGCCATCCACTTGAGAGACTGTGGACTTGCACTCCCCAGGACCAAGCAGTGGGCAAAACATCCACTTGAGAGTCTATGGCCTTGCACTCCCCAGGACCAAGCAGTGGGCAAACCACCCACTGGAGAGACTGTGGCCTTGCACTCCCCAGGTCCAAGCAGTGGGCAAACCACCCACTTGAGAGACTGTGGCCTTGCACTCCTCAGGACCAAGCAGTGGACAGGTAGCCCCCTCCAGGAGCAGTGGCGTTGTACCATCTTCCGGCTGAGGTGCCCTCCCTTCCCTGTCCCCCTGAGGTGCCTGTGCCTGTGCTGCCCCTGCAGTGTTCTTTCCTTATTGAGGCAGGAGTCAAGTGGGGCATTGGCCTATGTGATATGGCCCTGTGGCCCATAAACATTATGGACTGGGCAGTGTCCCTCCATTTGTATATATGTATATGGGGCCATATTTATACTTTTTGACGCAAAACTGCGCTAACGCAGTTTTGCGCCAAAAACTTTAGCGCCGGCTAACGCCATTCTGAAGCACCATGCGGGCGCCGTATTTATTGAATGGCGTTAGCCGGCGTTAGCCGACTGGCGCTGCCAGGTGTGCGTGAAAAAAAACGACGTACACCAGGCAGCGCCGGCGTAGGGAAAAATGCCGTTTGGGCGTCCCAAAATGGGGCAAGTCAGGCTGAGGCAAAAAAATCATCTTAACCCGATTTGCGCCATTTTTTTGGGGCGCCCAGACACCATTAACATGACTCCTGTCTTAGCAAAGACAGGAGTCATGCCCCCTTGCCCAATGGCCATGCCCAGGTGACTTATGTCCCCTGGGCATGGTCATTGGGCATAGTGGCATGTAGGGGGGTACAAATCAGGCCCCCCTATGCCACAAAAAAAAATTAAAAAAAATACTTACCACAACTTACCTTTTCTTCCCTGGGATGGGTCCCTCCATCCTTGGGTGTCCTCCTGGGGTGGGCAAGGGTGGCAGGGGGTGTCCCTGTGGGCAGGGGAGGGCACCTCTGGGCTCATTCTGAGCCCACAGGTCCCTTAACACCTGCCCTGACCCAGGCGTTAAAAAGAGGCGCAAATGCGGGGTTTTTTGCTCCGCCCACTCCCGGGCGTGATTTTTGCCAGGGAGTATAAATACCACGCACATGCCTGGGAGTCATTTTTTAAGACGGGAACGCCTACCTTGCATCTCATTAATGCAAGGAAGGTGTTCACGACAAAAAATGACGCTAACTCCATAAACTTTGGCGCTAGACGTGTCTAACGCCAAAGTATAAATATGGAGTTAGTTTTGCGTCGAATTTGCGCCAAAAAAAAAAACGACACAAATTCGGCGCAAACGGAGTATAAATATGCCCCATAATGTTTTTATTTTGAATCACAAATTTCTAGTATTGTATCTTATTACACTCACTTTCATCAATTATTTTTGGCCTTGCATTATTCCTGAGGGGTACAGGGTGGATATGTAATGTTACTGCATCTGTTTGTGTGTATGGTGTTGGGGGGGTGGGGGTGTTGTGTGTTGCATGTGTGTGTCACTCTCTTTTTCCTCCCCCATCCCCGGGGGGCTAGGTGCGGTACTCTCCATGGTCTTCTTCACCGGTGTTGGTATTCCTGGTGTAGGAACAGGTAGACCAGCATGGGTAGCACCTCCAGTTCAGGCTCCATGGCATCGTGTTTGTTCCCTCATTTTCCAGAGGTGAGTCATTTCCCTTCTTTGTACTGTTTCTGCCATGCTTTTGATGGCGTTGATAATGCCCTGGAAAAGGTGGCGGATTGGCTTGTTGTTTTAGGGTGGGCGGTACATTGTCTTCCGCCTGGCTGTTGGCTGTTACCGCTGCGGTGCTTGTTGCTACCGCCGTGGCATTCAGTGTGATAAAGTATCTGTCTGTGTTGGCTGTTTCTGCTGTGGTCATAATTCCATTTTTGTTACCGCCAGCCTGTTGGCGGTATTACTGCCGCTTTATCACTGACCGCCAGGGTTGTAATGAGGGCCTATAACTTCTAAGTTGGTATTTGGTATATTTGTGGTTCCTTTACCAATGAGCAGACCATTCCCATATGTCCCATTCTGAAACCACTCATTGATGTTACTGTGGAGGAGAATGAAGGCAACATGTGCATGTACATTTAGCCAGCACATTGATGAACACTCCCTGATTATCCACTCTGTCCTGGACATTGATGGAGTATATGTGCTTCGCGTTTCTGTGCAGGGGGATGTTGCAGCAGGGGGCACCAATGAACCTGTGTGCAATTAATTGCACCAAGAACATGTGGAAATTCAGCTATGGTGTACAGTCCTTGCATGACAGCGAGTTGTTGTTGTGGGGATTTGGGGAAGAGAACATACTGGGTTGTTAATTTAATTATGACACCCAAAACTGAGGGGAGGAAGACAGAAAATGCTTTATGTGAGATTCCTGCCAATCTGGCTGCTGTGACTTGTAAGGAGCCTGACGCTAGCATGTGGAGCACAGCCATATTTTTACATGTGGTGGAATGTTAGTGGGCCTTGCAGTTAGTAGTTAGAGACTTGGCCCAATCTTTTCTAGCAATTCCATGATGGACTTCCTCTTGGGTCTGTAAAACTATGACCTGCTCCTTCCTCAGGTCAATGAGTGGTATGCGCATCAGGAAAAGACACTCCCTCCTCCTCCGTTGTGTACATGTGGGGATCACTGACAGAATATCACAAACAGAAATATCACATGGACCTAATATAATGTAAAAATTACCAAAGAATAAAATAAAAGTAAGTCAAAATAGGTAAGTATAGATTTACTATTCTTAGCTCCACATCTATGTACCTTGAGGTTTTATATATATAGTCAAGGTACATAGATGTGGAGCTATGTATGGTAAAACTTTGATATAGAAACTTACGATCACAATATTTGTGTCTTCGATATACTTGACATGATATTTTGGTCCACAATATTTTTTTTTCTGTATTCTGTCTAAATACTGGTGGTGGTGGGGTGGTCTCTCAGCAACTCCTCCATTGCGTAGTTGACCTTGCCAAATTCTTTTATGAGGTTGATCTTTTAATGCCACTGCGTAATTTCCAACACCTTGTTTACTGATGTGAAGCAATACTGCCACTTTGCAGGCTTTGCGATGCACTTCCCAAAGATGTGTGACCCATGGTAAATCAATAAATACGACTGCATTATAATTCCATCAGATTTTGCGGGGGGATGCCTACATTGCATATATTAAATGTTGTGTCACGCAGCTGCTTTCAGTGCAGCTTTTGCCACATACAACCTGTTGGACTTTTGGCCATACGCATGGTCATCCCTAGTCTTTTTGCCTCCTTCCTCCTTGTTTTTCTGACCTTTCGCTGTTGGCTCTAGGACTCTGAGCACTTTATCACTGCTGACCAGTGTTAAAGTGCAGGTGCTCTCCCATCTAAAGTTGGTATGATTGGCTTATACCTGATTGGCATATTTAATTTACCTATAAGTCCCTTGTACAGTGGTATCTCTATACCCAGGGCCTGTAAATTAAATACTACTAGTGGGCCTGCAGCGCTGCTTGCGCCACCCACTGAAGTAGACTTTCAAACCTGTCTCAGGCCTGCTAGCGCAGGGCCTGTGTGCGCAGTTTTCTGCCACAGGGACCTGGCATCTAAATTTACTTGCCAGGCCCAGGACTCCCCTTTTACTACATGTAAGTCACCCCTAAAGTACGCCCTGTGGGCAGGGTGCCATGTATGTAGAAAGGCAGGACATGTGCCATATTGCATGGCCTGTCCTGGTAGTGACAAACAGCCTAACTTGGTGTCTCACTGCTGTGAGTGCTGCCTTCTCATAGGATTGCATTAGAAATGCCCTGCCTTAGGTGTAGGGGTATTGTCTGATTTAGGAGGGCTAGCGTAGGCGTGTTTGGTATGGTTGTGATGGTGATAATAAATACTGCTTACTGGTGTGGGTGTATTTTTTATTACTATCACAGAAATGCCACTTCTAGAAAGTGCGCATTTATCTGTGCTTATGATTCTGGTGTTTTGCAGCTTGACTCCAATCCACGTCTGGGCAGAGTGACAGTTGGGGCTTTGTGCATACTTTTCAGACAGCCTGTACACAGGGAGGGTGGAGGTGTCACTGAGGTGCATCTACATACTGAATAGTCTTCCTGGGCTGAGAGAAGGGAGAGGCGGGGCACACCTACATTTGTAAAGGCTGTGCCCTGGCCTCACACAATAGGGTCGTTAACCCCCCACTGATGTTTGGAGCCTGTGCTGAAAGGAGAGAGGGGGCACTCCCAGAACCAGTTGTAACTGGCTGGAACCTCCTCTCCCTACCACTGTAAAACACTAAGAACTGACTATAAGTACAGGGGAATTTTCCCCACAATTTGAACATTCTTGGAACTTGAAACTGGACACAGAACGCTGATGAATGGACTCACCAGGAAACCGCCATGGACTGCTGCTGCTGTGCTGACCTGTGACCTGCCTGGTCACTAGGAGGAACTGCCACCAACTGCACCCCTTGTGCTGGCCTGTAGCTGGACCCACCAGCCCTGTACCGTCTCCTTGATTATTGTTCCCAGGGGCAGGGTGCTGTGGCCCCTGACCCCTGCAACGATCTTCTACATCTTGGACAGGATGCTAGAGGAGAAAAATGCATCCTTGGTGTTGCTGGGGCTGCCGAGGTGCCCTTGCGCTTTGAAAGCGCTTTTCTTCGATGAAGAGAAATCACCGCCGCAGCCCGGGCTTTAAAGTATGCCCTTGCGCTTCCTGGAGCGCGTTTCTACGAAGGTAGATCACCACCGCAACCCGGGCTTGAAGGAGGACCTTCGTGCCCTCTCCAGTGCTCGTGTGTGGATAAAATCACCGCCGCGGCCCGGGCGCCGCATCGGGCCGGTCGCCGGGACCGCACTGTTATTCGTGCCCCCGGGGCACCCAGAAAGGAAGTAAGGAGCGAGCGCGCTCCAAGCAGTGCCCCCGGGGCGAAGCGCGCTTCTTGACGCGCCCCCGGGGCACTTGCAGGCACCATCCTCGGTGCCGGCTTCACGCACCAGCCCCGGTCGGGCTGGGAAGCAGCGCGCGCCCCAAATCATGTGCGGGCGCTGGAAGGAGCAGGACGAGAGCCTCATCGGAGGCTCCTGCTCCCTTTTCTCCTGTTTTAGGCAGCCGCACCGTGGACGAGGGCGGCTGCCTAGGCCAAAGCAGGACACGGGGTGGAATGGGAGTTCCCTTCCCCCCGGTCACTGCGTTAGGGGCGCGATCGCCCCCACATCCCTGATTCTTCGTGGCTTTTGGGCCCCACCCTTTGGGGGAGGGCTAGTAGCGGCCCAGTGGGGGCCCGTCCCCACACCGCAGCGAGGGTGCTGTTCGCCCCTCTCTATTCAGGAGCACCACGTGGCCCCCGTTTCGCGCATGGGAGCGCCGGGGGCCCCTCGTTCCTCTTTTAGGCACTGGAAGTGCCGCCCCATTATTCGTTTTAGGCACTGGAAGTGCCTCTTCATCAAAACAGGTACTTTCTAAAGGGACCAATATACCGATACTCTAAAGTTCTTTTTACAGACTTTATTCATTGTGTTATATTACCTGCCTGTACTATGATGATTTTACATATGTGTGCACATGTTCCTTTTATGGGCATGACTTGCTAATATGTTTCCCTCACTTGCCATAGGTTTTCTAATGTTCCTACTATGGGCGTTTTATGATATCCTTATGACAAGTGTTCTAATGTAATTACGTGTTTCCTGACTACTGCTTATGTTGCAGAATACTGAGTAACCTGTGTGTTATGTGTGACTACTGCTAGTTTGCAGAGTAACTAATGTGTAACGTTCTGACAACTGCTAAGGTAGCAGGATAGTACTGTTATGTGATGTTTGTCTGATAATTACGTTGTGTACAATACAGGATATTTTCATATAATCTAGTGTTGTGTTTCCTTGGTGGTGGGAATATTGCGTCACATGTATGTGTGTGTTGTGCAGACGCTTTACGCATTGCCTCCGGGTTAAGCCTGACTGCTCGTGCCAAGCTACCAAGGGGGTGAGCAGGGGTTATCTTGGACGTGTAACTCCCTTGCCCTGACTAGAGTGGGTAAGTTCTGCCTGGCTGAGGTGCATACCCTAGCCAACCAGAAACCCCATTTCTAACACAACCCTTAAAACATAATGCATTTTGGCAAATGCTTTGTGCTTCACAGTAAGTTGCGCAAGCTTCCAATAAATATGCCCATATATGTATATGTTTTTTAAACAAAAACCTCTCTTAAATTGCTTCCTCAGCAAATTATTGTGTGGCATTTTGAGATTGTTAGAAATTGGGTTTTTGGTTGGCAGTCAGGGTAAAAGAGAATCACACTTGGTTAACCCCCGCTCACCCACTTGGTAGCTTAGAATGAGCAGGCAGGCTTAACTTCAGAAGCAATGTGTAAAGTATTTGTACCAATACACACAGTAATGAAAAATGTGTAATATATATCTAAATCAAACAAGACCAAAATGACAAATAGCCAACATACACAAGTTAAGATATGAATTTTTAAAAGAATATGAGTCTTACTCCATAGAAAACAATGGAAACGATGATTTTGCACAAAGTACCTGGTTAGCATAAAAAATAAGACTGCATTGATAAGCATGCGTCAGAAAAGGCAGTGATGCGTTGATTCCTTCCTTGCAAGGGAGGCCGTGCATTGTTTCTTCTCTGGTCAGGTCAGCCATGCCTCGTTTTTCTCCCTCGCAAGAGAGGAATGCAGCTATTTCCAGAAGGGGCACCTCAGATCCACGCAGGTTCATGATGACTTTGACGCCTAGGGATGATGATTGGAAAATCCTGTTGCACAGTGTTAGAAAACTGTGCTGCGTGGGTTTGCATAGTTATCAGCAGCTGCAAGCGTGTGTTGCACATGGTTTCTCCAGCCGTGATGCGTCAACCTCCCAGCCGCAATGCAGGTGGAGCATTGATTTTAGCCACAAAGCTGGCAGAGCATCATTCATCAGCCACTTTGGAGATGGTGCATTGTAAATTTTCCCACTGGGCGTTTATCAGCTCCTCATCTGCCAACTTCTCCTTTCAAGGGCCCAGGGACTGGATAGGGCATCACTTGGCAGGGCAGGAGTCTCAGCAGGCAGTCCAAGTGCTGGAGGAGGAAGTCTTTGATGGCCTTGAGTCTCCAAAACAGGAGGCAAGCTCAGTTCAAGCCATTGGAGATTCTTCACAAGGAGGAATGCACAACAAAGTCCAGTCTTTGTCCTCTTTCACAGGCAGAAGCAGCAACTGTAGGATAGCCAAACAAAGCACAGTCACAGGCAGGGGTGACATGTCTGCTCAGCTCTTCAGCTCTTCTCCTCTTGGCAGAGGTTCACGTTGGTTTGAGAAGTGATCTTAAAGTAATCTAAAGTATGAGGTTTGGTGTCAACTATTTACACCCCTTTCTGCCTTTAAAGTCGGTAAACTTCAAAGGGAAGTGTCTCTTCTTTACAGGATCCTGCCTTGCCCAGGCTAGGCCCCAGACACACACCACGGGGTTGGAGACTGCATTGTGTAAGGGCAGGCATAGACTATTCAGGTGTAAGTGACCACTCCTCCCTAAATTCTAGCCCAGAAGGCTCATCAAGATATGGGGGCTACAATACAGTTCCATTTGTCTCACTGTCTGTAGGGGAAGCCCATCTGTCAAACTGACCCAGACAGGCAAACCATAAACAGGCAGAGTCACCCAATGGTTTAAGCAAGAAAATGCCTATGGAAGAATTCTGGAGGGAGTGCTTGCAAGAGCCGCAGCTTAAAGACCTTTGGCAAGTATCTACTACACTTCTGTATAACACTGTTAAACCCACTGCGTTAAGAAGAAATAATCTATTTTCTAACCACAGAGCCTTCTGGATTCCCAAAAAATTGTCCAGGCTGAGACAAGATAATGTGGTGAGGTATGAGAAGTGTGGTTTTGCATCAGCTGTCGATCTACATATGTTTATTGACTGTCCTTTACTTTGTAAGTTTTGGCAAGAGGTGGGTGATGCAATCAATGAGATTCTTCCCTCAAGCCCAAAGGTAAGACCTTTGATAGTGATGTTTGGCTGTTCATATGAGACACAGAAGATGGGTAGAGATGGAGCTAAACTGTTGTTTTATATGATGCTTGTGGCAAGAAGGGAGATTTGCAGGAAATGGATCAGCCCTGTTCTCCCTACTTTTGTCGAATGGAAAAATTCTCTAATGTACTATCATAATTTTGACTGTCACAAAGTTTGTAAGAGGATCAGATTTTGGAATCCGCTGAAGCAATGGTTGGGAAGTGGGGAGGTAGAAATAGATAAGACATGATCCTATGATTATATCCTTCCCTCTACTTTCTGCACTAGAGTTTGGGTGGAAAGTCTGTCCCAGACAGGGGTGACGAGGCCAGGGATGGGTGTGAGCAGTTGGGTGAGAACCATCGCTGCCCCCCCCCCCCTTGGTCACATGAGGGAAATTTGGAAGATAAATGAAGATCAATAAAAAAAAAATATAAAAAAGAAAATGCCTACTTTCTAAAAGTGGCATTTTCAAACTAACAATCTAAAAACCAACTTCACTACAAGATGTATATTTAAATTGTGAGTTGAGACCCCAAAATTCATATTTATATCTGCTGTCAAAGGGAATCTGCACTTTAAAGTTATTTAAGGGCAGCCCCCATGTTCCCCTATGACAGATATAGGCCTCGCAACAGTAAAAACTGAATTTAGTAGTATTTCACTGACAGGACATATAACACACATCAGTACATATCCCACCTTTAACACACACTGCACCCTGTCCATGGGCCTACCTAGAGCCTACCTTATGGTTGCCTTAAAAAGGGAAGGTGTAGGCCTGGCAAGTGGGTACACTTGCCAAGTCGAATTGACAGTTTAAAACTGCACACACAGACACTGCAGTGACAGGCCTGAGCCACGTTCACAGGGCTCCTCCTCCGGGTGGCACTTTACTAGGGACTTACTAGAAACTCAGATGTGCTAATCATGGATAAACCAATCAACAATACAATTTACACAGAGAGCATATGCACTTTAGCACTGGTTAGCAGTGGTAAAGTGCCCAGAGTCCTACAGCCAAGAAAAACCGGTCAGAAAAAATAGGAGGAAGGATGCAAAAAGTTTAGGGATGACCCTTCAAAAATAGCCATTTCCAACAGAGAGAATAAAAAATAATCTACTGAAACTAAACTTGTGTCTTTGCAAATAAAATATTTCTAAAAAATGGTCAGAGGAAGGGTTTAGGATGAATTTGAACTCCTGAGAAAACTAGAGGAAAAAGCAGATAAGGAGGTTCGAAAGTGGGAAGAGGCAAGCAGTGGAAAAAGGGAGAGTTTATCCACCTGGTGATGAGCAAAGAAGATGTGGGCATAAATTCCATAATTATGTGTAGCATAATTTCATGGAATAACTTCAAAATTATGCAAATTTACACATAATTATGCAAAATGCATCTTTCATCCAAAAAGCATACAAATGTTGTGCTTGGGTTAATATTCAGCTTGCAAATGTTATTTCCAGTTGATTTTCAGTTACTTGCATTCAAAACACTGACACTTATGTTCAAATTTAGAGTTTTGCAGTCAAAAATGACCCATACTATCTATTCAGATGAAAAAAATCTACCTGAAATATTTATTGACCTTCCATAAAAAAGAAACTGATGATCAAACAACTGGTGTTCACGTTCAGATTTGTAGTTTTGTTTTCAATAACTACTCAAACGATCTGCTGGAGTGAAAAAATCTGCCTGAAATGATGTTTTTGTTAAAAAAAATTACCTCAATGGAACATCTTGAGTTAAAATTACTCCCCAGAATTATGCAATGTGATGTAATAGCATAATCTAAGTAATTATGGATAAATGTTGTTACATGAATTACCAAAATTCCTCCAATTACTCCAGGCTAAATACAATTTCGCCCAGGAATAGAAATAAGAGGGCATTTGGAAATATCACTGCCTGAGTTTGACCCTTATTACTCATCAAAAGCCTGAATAGTCTTATTTTCCATCTGTTCTGAATCATTATCCAAAAGGTTAATAATAGCTGACGGAGGCTAACTGTTCTTCAATTCCTGTTGTCAGGAATGTAAAGCGCATGTCATGTCTGATTGATACTGGTGCTGGTAGAACTGCTTATAATTGTAAATGAACTACTCTTCCGCTCCCGGGTGAAACAGTTGGAGCAGCTGGAGTTTTTGCCTAGTGTGTCTTATTGTATTACTGATATCAAATCTATTTCCTTTGTCCAATTACATTCAGCACACCTTAATTTTGACTCATAAGTCTCTTGTGAGCCTGTGGCTTAGGGATATTTTATGCAAACTCATTTTCATTGTCTTTCACACCAGAGATTATGCAAATTTGAATCACAAATAGAAGATGAAGATGCCGTTTTGATTCCAATGTGCCAAAATGATTCCTAAAGAACCAATAATGTTAAAGTGTGTAATTTCACTATGCCAGAAGCTATGGCTTTTTTATTGGACCAAGTGTGATCTTCATTGTTGACTCATTACGGCCCAATGCACAAGCAGGAATCTGCCTAGGTATTGCTGCCTTTATAAAAATAAAACAAATTGTATTGGATTCCACTGCCCATGTTTGTAACACCCCTATTGTAACTATCATGAATGCTTATAAAGATATCCATCGATCTACACAAGAGCTACATGTTTTAGTGCACAGTCTTGTGGGCAAGGCTGGGTACTATAGGCAATGGATTCTGGGATACTCCAACATTGTCAAACCCTGTTTCAAGATTTTATATAGAAGTATACCAAATACCAGTTACCTTGGTCCAAGGAGCCACAACATGCCTTTTTGTCCTGAAAACAAGTTGTTCATCCTTAGGTCTTCCTTATTACTTCAAGCTGTTGATGCATGCTGTATTGAAATGAAAGAGAGGATGTTACTTTGGGAGCATTGTAGCAAGATCATGGTAATCAAAGGAAACTGACTGCATATTGTTAATCTGCTCTTGCTGTTGTGGTGGCTGCAGCTCATCTCATGAACTGTCTGTAAACATTGTACTTGGGTTGCACCTTATTGTTGCTGTCCCGCCCCATACAAGTGCTGTTCTGTGTGCTGTGACTTACGATTGTTGACTACCAAGCACAGCACCTTTCCATTTCTAGGCTGTCCAAAAATGAAATATCGTTACATTCTACTTGTGAAACCAAGCTTTCGTGTTCTTCCTGCTTTTTCGGGGGAACCACAAGACTGTTTACTCTCCACTGCTCACCTACCCAAACCGTGTTGACCTCACTGAAACACCTTCTCTGCACTTCGATCTTATATTTTATGTTTCTAATGCCAGTTCCATAGTAGACAATGGAGCCATGTTTCCTTGTTATTCCTTGTAAACATTGTATCAATGCATTAACAGTTGACATGTACACTCTGCTCCAGGCACCAGGAGTCAGATTTATGAAAAGTGGCACTGTATCTAGTGCTGCACCGCTTTTCTAGCTTCCCTCAGCGCCCCCCTAACACCATCATGTTTGTGGCACATTTAATATACAGCACACGTATCTAAGATATGGTGCACCACGGTTGTAGTTAGGGAACTGGCATCATACTTTTTGACGCTAGTTCGGAGTTTTGCAGAATTAGCGTAACAAATGTTGATGCTATTCCTGCAAAGCCCATTAAGAACAATTGTGTGCCTCCTTTTAACGCCTGCTCTGAGCAGGCGTTAAAAGTGCTGCAAAAAATGACGCAAAGAAATCTCTTAAATTTCTTTGCACCATTTTTTGCCCAACCGTAATGAGGGAACACCCCCTTTGCATACATTATGCCTGGCGTAGGCATAATGTAGTGCAAAAGGATACAAAGTAGTGCAATGCATGCATTGCACCACTTCGTAATTTCTGTGTGTCGATTTTAGCCCCGTTGGCACAAGGATGTGCTAAGGCCTCTTAAATATGCACTCAAATTAATAGCTAATACGATTTTTACATTTTTGCCACTTGGAAAACTGTAGCTGTTTTCATTGATTTCTTGTATGCAGTTGGAGTTTCTAATGATGTTGGGGTTCTCCGAATACGGCGTTTATCCCTTACTTCAACCTGAACTTCTGATTAAGAATGGGATTTATGTCAAGGGTTTGCCTCGATCCTCTTCAGTTGTTTCTTGTCAGATTTCTGCTGTAAAAATGGCTGAGCAAGCATAAGGCTAATGGAGATTGTGGAGGATGGGGCAATGAAAACTGAAGAGTTTGGAAACACGAAACCGCTAACTGACCGACTCCCTGGTACACTGGCTTACTGGTTATTCGGATACCTTCAGAGCGTAAATAGGTAAGGCCAGTTTTTGAAGACATTTCTAGCAAGTTGACTTTGCTTGGGGATGCCATGAGTTGTGGAATTTCACTTCCTACCAGACTGCAGCTGTTATCTGTTATTCACCTTTTTTGTTTTCTTCCCTCTTTACTCCATCACGCTAGATTCCATGTTAAGCCTCATTTCCCTATATTGTGCTTTGTTGTGCTTAATACATCTGGGTACTTATCTTTTGTTTTCCTCCTGAGTTCATGACGATCCTGGTTTGAAATATCTCTTCTGGTATCCTAATCTGCTCAAAGGCTCAGCACAGCACCATCAGCTGTGAAAATTGGTAAGCGTGCATCACTTCTATATCTTATGAGTTTTCTCTGGCCAGTATGCATATACTTTCCTGTGGCCTTCTCTTTCACCTGCACCTGGTCGTGAACTAGTTTTTCTCAACCACTGAGGTTGTTCTGTGTATTCCCTCACATGCAACCTATGCTTTCCAAGTGAGATAGATTCGTGTGTTTTTCTCTTACACTCTTCTTCCCTATTTTCCCCGAATACCTACTGCTGGTGTATAAACCGTATTTTGCATCAACATCGGGGTTCAGGAATTGTCGGGGTTACCAGAAGGTTGAGCACAGTTTAACCTGGAGGTTTGATTGTGCCGCACTCTGGCAAGGATTGTGGTTGCTGCTTGAGTAGGGTTTCACCCCCCTCAATTAGTAACGCAATTTCTAAAATTGGTGATTAGTGGTGAGGATTTTGACTTGTTTCTGTGAAGTGCAGTACAGTGATTTTGTGTTACACTGATCAATCCAAGATCAATAATCTGAGACCAATTTGAGTTTTCAGTTATCCTTCATTGGCCTTTTTACTTTTATCAAACCACACTCTTACTCTGCCTGACTGTGCCTGTGGCTACACATGCAAAGATGGAATTTTTACTCCTCAACTGTGGCTGAGCTCAAGGAATTTTGCAAAGAGACGGGACTGCCTACCAAAAGGAACAGCAGGAAGGTGAAGCTCCAAAAGGCTTTGAGGGCATGAGCCAAGGCCCACCCGTTGCCAGTCATAACAGACAACCAGGATGAAGAGGATGATTTGAAGAGTCTTGAGGTGCTGGCAGTCAGGAAGTCGTAGAGGGGGTTTAGGCTGCAGATGGTCCAGTTTAAAATGGAGGAAAAGAAACTGTCCATGGAGGAAGGGGAAAATAAACTGGGCATTGAGGGTGGGAGGGCCTTAGCAAATGAAAAACTGGCCACAGATGAAATAATCGCTTTGGAACAGTAGTTCAAAAGAGGAGCTGGAGATCAAGGCCAAACAGGCAGAGTTCATCAGTGATGGTAGCAGCATACCTACAACGTATTCCAGAGATAAGAGGGTCCATAGTCCCAAATGTCTGGTGCCTGACTTTGTTGTGGGGGATGACATTGACTAATAGTTTGAAGCTTATGAGGAAGTTTTCGTGATGCATAGAATTCCAGAGGAGGAATGGAGAGGGCTAGCCTCTGGAAGCATGTCCCTAATAGGGGGATGGATGCCCCACTGGCCCTAGAGAAGGGGTTAGGATGAGGTTCCCCCCATGAAAGGAAGTCCATGTGAAGAAATATGGCCTCATTCCTGTAAATTGGAGTCATAAGTTCAGGAATAACTGGAAGCTGGACAACTAGTCATGGGTGGATTGTGTGAAGTTCTTTTTCACGGCACTGGATGGTTGATTGAAGGGCACTGTAGTGAAGGCTGTATGACTTGATTACAAGAGAGCACATGTTCAGTATTTGTTTTGCAGATCTTCACCAACACCTTATTGATAGTAAGCTCACTGACCCCAGGGAGCTTGTTAAGGAGGCGGATAACTGGCTCAGCACCATGGTCCACAAGAAGGTACCTAGGGTGCCCACCAGAGGAAGGAGGGGGAGAGACAAACATAAACATAAGGAATTCTATAGATGACCCCAAACGAAGTGCTCCCTAAGTGCTACGAGTATCAACAGGTTGGGATGCCAAGTGTCCCAAGTGGGCACAGCCCCCCTCTGTGTGCAGACACCAGGGCAGGCTAGTATAGTAATGGGGGAAGAGATTGCCCCAGATAGCACAGAGTATAGCATAGAGGTTACTCCAGTGTCCCTGTGAGACAGAGATAATGGCAAGGGCTCACACGCCCAGCAATACTAATGAATAAAGGCAGTGGGTCAACCATGAGAGTCACTATCTAGTGGCTCTGGTTTTTCTTTGAGGTGGGGGGTCCCAGGTTACCTTGTGGGTAGCTTTGATCCCATCCATGCCTGAGGAAGTGCTTGTGCTCTCACCTTAAAACATTGTAGAATTGGCTTATATCCAACTGGTATATTTAATTTACTTGTAAGTCCCTAGTAAAGTGGCACTACCTGTGTCCAGGGCTGTAAATGTAATGTTGCGAGTGGGCCTGCAGCACTGATTGTTTGCACTGGTTTGCAATTCCAGCCTGAGTTTGGTTTTACACTGATATTGCGACCTAGCAAAATAAACCATTTACCACTTAACAGGCCTAAAGCCTTTCTTTTTGCTAGCAAGTGACCCCTTACCAGAAGGTGGGGTGCAGTGCATTTAAGAAGTAGGACACGTAGTTTTAAGTTTTACGTGTCCTCATAGCGAAAAACTCTTTAATTTATTTTCACTACCGCAAGGCCTGCTGCTCTCATAGGATTTTATGAAATCACCTTATTATATTTAATAAATGATAATTTTCAAATGGAAGCTAGTAACAAGATCATGTTTAGTGTCTTTAGAATGGTAATAAAAAATCCTCACTCATGTTGAAGTCATATTATAAATTACAATTTTAAAATGCTACTTTTAGAAACTTCTTATTTTCCTGCCTTAACATTTTAGTTCATGCTCTCTGTCTCTGGTGACACGACTGGGTGCAGCTGACAGTTGAGCTTTGTTTATTCCTCTTAGACAGCCTCGCACAATAGAGAGCGTACATGTGCCTGGATGGCCATCACTGGCTCAATGGGAGGGAGGAGATGAGCAAAACCCTGATTGCACTTCAGTAGTCCGTGTCCTGCCTCAACACAAAGGGCTGCATACCTCCTGGAGTTAATCACGAGCCAGGGCAGACATGCAAAAAACCTATGTACTTAAAGGGAAATGTCTTGATGCTTCTATCACTTCTAGGAGGCACCTGGTTTAAATATTGAATCTCAGACACCAACTCTTCAGTACACTTCTAGACCTACGGAGACTCTACCAGGAAGAAAGACTGCTCTGCTGCTTAAAGGACTGCTACTCTGCTTGACTGCTACCCTGCTGGACTACTGCCATTCTGCACTGCTGCCTTGTTGGATGGTCACCCTGCTACCCTCTTGGCTGAGCCACAGGGATTTGATCTTTATCTGAACCCAGGACTCTCCGAGTGAGCCCAAGGAGTAGTCTGCTGGCCTCCCGTTCAGAGCCACAGGGACATAGCAAGCTCACAACCACTTGAACTAGCATCCAGATGGTCCCTTGGTGTGGCCTCAGAGAGGCTGAATTGAAGTTTATGGGCTGTTTGAAACCGTGAACATGCCTGTTGGCTATGAACATATGCCACCCACACAGCCCGATGGCACGAAGTTCTGTCAACCTGACTCTACATGTTATGGAATCAACCACTTGTGGAGAGCGTTACCGCAAAGCTCTGGCCTGTCCACGTGTGGCAACAATAGAATCTTTGCTCCACAGCAACAACTGTCTGTATTGCAAGGTGTGCTCTTGCTGCTACATCTAAGACCATCTGCGATGCTTCTTTGCTCCTCATGGTCCCCTCCACTGCGAACAGTACTCTGTGCTGGACTGAGAAGGTAACCTTTCAGCTGAGCTAACCTGGTCCCTGTATTCGACACGCTTTCCATCAAAGTCAGTCTGAACTTGTGACTTTCTACCCGTCTCTCGCAACCAGATAGCCACAAGAGGCTCTTTAGCCTTTTTGGCACTATTTTCACTTAAAACTTTAAAATTGCATATCTCCAGTTTTACTTTATTTTTTGTTGTTCTGCTCTTGATTTATTTTCACATTTTTACTCTATTTTTCTAAATTGATGTGGCATTTTTCTTTTCTGGAATTTTCACCTTATTTCTGTTTGTAGTGCTGCATAAATGCTGAATACATTGCATCCAAGTTAAGCCTGACTGCTTTCTGCCAAGCTACCTGAGGACTGAGCACATGTTAATTGGTGGGTTTGCTTGTGCCTCATTCTGACAAGGATTGTGGTTGCTCTTTTAGTAGGGTTTAACCTCCTCTCACTCAGTAACCCAATTTATTACATTTCCTATTTTGGTGAAAGACCTGAGTCCAAATTATCAAGAAACACTGCTCTGAAGGGCAAGAAAAAGTGATATGCCGATAACTGATGTCAAGCTCAATTTTGATGTCTCTCTCAAGGAATCTATTAAATGATCATTCATCACTGCTTATCGACATGGTGATACCATCCCTTGCACATTCTCCTTCTTTCCAACTCTGAATGGTGATCTCTGTGATCTCTCATCTGCAGAACAGTTGTCACCTCCAGATGGGAGCTGCAATGAAGAAAATGTACTATTCATGTAATTAGTATGGACTTCAGCAATATCAAGTTGTTTGCAACCATCTTCTTCTCTAGATTTATATTTCACCCCATTTCTTACTTTTCATCTGCCTCTCTTCCTACTGCTCCTTGTTCTTTCACTTAACTTTTATTCCCTGACAAGGATACACCTAAATGTCCAGTGTGCCTCATCACAATAAAATACTCACTGAGCTATATATATAAATATGATGGGCCTATGTAGTGTATGCTCTCTGTATGCAGGCATACCACATCACTTCCCTCATGTGTGGTGACATTGCTCTGGTCCACCCTTTAAAGGAGAAAGTGATAGGAAGGCAGACACAGGCATGGGGCACTACAACGTAAGTTGAGGTGGCTATTTAGAGCTTCACAATTTATTGTCTGAATTACATTTTTCCATTTTTTCCACAACCCCAAACCCAAAATGCATACTATCTATCATTATTTCTGCAATTTATATCTATGTTTGTTGTAGCCTTGTAGGAGATAACTTATTTTGTATCGAGGTAATCTTCACATTTTTCAGATTATATAGTCCCTTTGGGTTTTATATATTTCATATATTGATTTTTTTTGAGTGCACATTTCTTTTTTATAAATGAATGTTACATTTACTATTGTTTGCACCTGTAGCCCATTGAACAGTTGCTGACTGTGTTATGATAATTCAGCAATAGTTCATGTATGTATTCACATTGTTTAGTGCTTTATACATTTGACTAAAGGTGCAAAAGAATTTATATGTTAATGCTTAAATTTGACATTATCTGATGTGAGGCAGGCACTTTTAAAATAGTGGAAGAAGTGTATTTAAAGAGGGTACAGACAAGATGGCACAGAACGTTTTTTCAGCTTTCTGGGATACTCTGTGATAGAGCAAGAACAACACTTCTTGTGAAGACAGACATCTCGGAGTCAGGCCACAGTTACATGCTTACTGGGGTACCATAGCTTCCAAGCAGAGACAGCCAAGGATCATCTCCATCTAGGACAACACCTTTGTTGTTCCATTAATAAATGAGGAAGGGAGCCACCTAGAAACTCACACAAGCCCTTTTGGAGCTGAGGCAAGAAGGGAGGGGTTGGAGGATAGAGATAGTCTCCATCTTTTTATGAACGAGATTTTTGAACCAGTATTACAATGTAGCAATCCATTGTAATATATTGTTTATTAATCATTGTTGGAAATGGCCTCTCTGCAGGGTCGCCCCCAAACATTTTGCCTTCCTCCTTCTCTTTTTCTGACCCCATTTTTTTTCTGGCTTTAGGACTCTGCACACTTTACCAGTGCTAACGTGCATATGCTCTCTCCCTAAAACAGGGCCTTTAAATTGAATGCTACTAGTGGGCTGCAGCACTGGTTGTGCCTTCCACATAAGTAGCCCCTTACCCATGTCTCAGACCTGCCATTGCAAGGCCTGTGTGTGCAGTTTCACTGCCACTTCGACTTGGCATTTAAAAGTGATTGCCAAGACTTACATTCCCCCTTTTCTACATATAAGTCACTCCTAAGGTAGGCCCTAGGTAACCCATAGGGGAGGGTGCTGTGTAGGTAAAAGGCAGGACATATACCTCTGTGTTATAAATGTCTGGTAGAGGAAAACTCCTAAATTCATTTTCCACTGCTGTGAGGCCTGCTCCTTTCATAGGCTAACTGTTAGACCTGGCCCTTGTGGCAGGTTCATCCCCTGACTTTTAGCCTCTTTCCTCTTACTTTTTCTGACCCCTTACTGTTGGCTCTAGGACTCTGAGCACAATATCACTGCTGATCAGTGCTAAACTACAGGTGCTCTCCCTTCTAAAGTTGGTATGATTGGCTTATAACTATTTGGCTTATTTAATTTACCTGTAAGTCCCTTGTACAATGGTATCTTTATACCCAGGGCCTGTAAATGAAATGCTACTAGTGGGCCTGCAGTGCTGCTTGCGCCACCCACGAAGTAACCTTTGAAACCTGTGTCAGGCCTGCTGGCGCATGGCCTGTGTGCGCAGTTTTCTGCCACAGTGCAGTCCTCCAGTTTCATTGTGGGCCCATGCAAGAGGCAGCCTTCCCCCCCACTGTGGCCCCTTGTTCTTTTGTAGCATTGTATGGACCCCCTTGTTGAAGGGCCAGTGGAGGCCCCGGGGACCCCAAGAGATTGTGGGCCCCGGGAGGGGCCTGTCAAAATCTCAGAGGGGGTGCGTGTCGCACACCTCCCTCCCCAGTCATCCAAGTGGCCCCCAAAGTAAGCGCACGGAGCCCCGGGGTGCCCATTTGTTCTTCTTGGCACTGGGAGTGCCTTTCATCATAAAACCAGGTACTTTTAAAGGACATACATATGTCATACGTTCCTTATATGGACATTCATGGTTTATATGTTAACCTGCCTATTTTTATGAGGTCTTTCATATATGTTTGCTCATGTTTCTTTTATGGGCAAAACATACTAATATGCTTTCCTGATTTGCCATATGTTTTATAATGTCCCTGATATGGGCATTTATGATATTTCTATGACAAGTGCATTTGGGTTGTAATGTATTCCTGACTACTGCTTATGTTGCAGAATAATAAGTGACCTGTGTGTTATATGTGACTACTGCTGGTTCTGCAGAGTAACTAATGTGTAACATTCTGACAACTGCTTGGGTAGCAGGATATTACTGACATGTGATGTTTGGGCTAATAATTGCATTGTGTACAATACAGCATATTTTCATATAACTTGGTGTTTTGTTTCCTTTTTGGTGGGGATAGTGCGTCACATGTGTTGTGTGTGTTGTGAAAATACTTTACATATTGCCTCTGGGACAGGTCTGACTTCTCGTGCCAAGCTACCAAGGGGGTGAGCAGGGGTTATCTTGGTCGTGTAACTCCCTTGCCCTGACTAGAGTGGGTGGGTTCTGCCTGGCTTAGGTGCATACCCTAGCCAATCAGAAACCCCATTTCTAACACTAACATTAGGGCTGCCCTCATATACTGTTTGAGTGGTAGATTATGATCAGAAAGGGGTAGACAGGTCATATTTGTATGGCCACAATGGTAATACAAAATCCTGCTGACTGGTGAGGTTGGATTTTATATGAATATTTTAGAAATGCCACTTCTAGAAAGTGAGCATTTCTCTGCACTTAAAAAAATCCATCTATGCCTTACAGCCTGTCTCCAATTCACGTCTGGGCTGGGCTGGTTGACAGCTCCCTTGTGCATTTCACCAGCACAACCACAAACACCTGATGCTCAGTCACACTTGCACACATCTGCATACTGAATTAGTCTTCCTGGGCTGGAAGGGTGGAGGGGCTCAAAACTTAAATTCCAAAGCCTAGTGGCCTGCCCTAACACAAAAGGGCTGCCACAACCCCTACTGGGGCCCTGGCAGACAGACCTGTACTGAAAGAAAGGGGACCTTGTGCACTTCAAAACCACTCATTGAAGTCACCCCCACTTCAAAGGCACTTTTGGGTATATAAACTGGGTCCCTGACACTACCAACTCAGACACTTCCTGGGACAGATACTCTGAACCAGATCCTGCCACCTGCCAAGAGGAGCTGCCTGGCTGCCCAAAGGACTCACCTGTACTGTTTTGCTGTGAAGGACTGCAGCCTTGCTGTTGCCCTGCTGCATGGCTGGACTTTGGCTTTGCTGTGAAGAACTCACCAAGGGCTTGGATTGAGCTTGCCTCCTGTTCCTGAAGTCTCAGGGCTAAACAAATTCTTCTCCGCAAGGAAACTCCTTGTGCAGTGAAAATCAACGCACAGCCTGCCGGAATAGATGCACAGCCTGCCTAGCAGTGAAAAATCACTGCTTCGCTGACTCGGAATAAAGCAACCCGGCTCCCCGAGTGGATATCCACGCATCATCCCTGGGTGTCAAAAGGCCCTGCATTGCAGTGAGGATCCATAACTGTCTAGTGGAAATCGACGCAAAGCCCTTGCAGTGTGGGAGGAATAGACGCATCATCTGTGCACATTCCGAAATCCCACGCACATCTTCCTTTTCCCATGCATCTCCTCCTCTGCGATCTCCGTGCGTGTAATTTTGATGCATACCAGGTACTTTGTGCACACAAGAGACATTTGACGCTTTTTAAAGACTTAAAACTCTTCTTATCATTACAAAAAGTGATAATTCATCTTGTGCTTATCAAATGTTGATTGTTTTGAACTTAATTTACTCAAAGTAATATATTTTTTTTCTAAACCTCTGTGGTGTATTTTTGTGGTGTTTTCACTGTGTTATTGCATGAGTTATTGCACAAATACTTTACACATTGCCTTCTAAGTTAAGCCTAACTGCTCAGTGCCAAGCTACCAGAGTGTAAGCACAGGATAATTTGGATTTGTGTGACTTACCCTGACTAGGATTCTGGTCCCTACTTTGATAAGGGTGTATACCTCTGCCAACTAGAGACCCCATTTCTAACAATCATTTCAATTGCTACTGTTTTGTTCAATTTTGTAGTCACAATTATACATTTTGTATGCACTAGGATAGGACATGGACTTTGATAAAATCATAAAACGTCTTTGTTGTGCATTCTTGTGTGTGGCTATGCATGATTAAAATAGTTTTGCAACCTATTTAAAACAAATAATAATGTGTATTAAAGGAATGATGGATACCAAGTATGGAATTGCAAACAACATATTGGTATACACTGCTCTAGCGCTATACCTTTATTGTTTAAAATGCTCAGAAAATTAATTTGTTCTTTTTGTTTGAGGTCCATGTTATAAAGATATTATATTCTACATTTCATTATGACTCTCAAAATATTTCTTCTTGTGAAAATGCCCTTATCAGCCTCATGTTGAGAGCCACATGTAGTCAGTGGGGGCATATTTACCAAAAACGCATACAGCACATTGTCACCTTGCTGCTTTGCATAATGGGAAAGGGCATGGTTGGACTAAACTTAACATTTCGTGGCCATTCCTGGCTTTTCCCACTGCTGGAGCACCATATGCTGCCTAGTACCAACGTAGGCACGCTTGTACCAAGGTGCAAGGGTGCCTGTGTTGTAAGCAGGATTGTTTTTGTGCAGGAAGTGGGGCCTTCCTGCACAAAAACAATCCTCAGGGGAATTTTCCTCTTTCTATGTGTGCTGCAGAATGCAGCCCACTGAGAAAGGGACAAAATCTGGAAAATAAAAATAGGTCTGCTTGTTGCAATTCGCCTGAGGAGGTTTAGCAGTTTTGGCGCATTCTCAGGGAAATCACTTACGGTAAATCTGTGAGTGCATCAAAATTCATGGGTGTTGCCTTTGAACTCCTGCGCACCAGCAATGGAATGCCTCCTCGGGGCGAGTAACACAACACAGCTATTTGTACTGTGTTGCCTTACTCTGGACTTATCAAGCCACTCAGCGACACACAAGAAGTCCTTGTGTGGCTTTCCAAATTTAAGGGTTGCATCATTTTTGTGCCTAGTTGCATGGTGTAGAAATGACACAACCCTTTTATAAATCTGCCCCAGAAATGTTATACAGAAAATTAGAAGAAGATATGTTTACCTTCTGAAATGTACAAAAATTAGATTAGCAATTCTCTGGTGTCTGGTTCCATCTGCTGTTTTCTTTAGTGTATGACAGGCAAGGCAGTCTCAGTAAAAATTGTAACATTGAAGTCTTTATAATTTATCAGCTACACAATATTTAGCATTATATATGTCCTGATTTGAAATTATTATTTGTTTTGTTATTAATACTATAGAGTCCATTCCTCTCTAAGTCTAAATTTTCACTTTAAATCTCATTTATAAGTGTGCTAATGTGTGTTTATTGCAGTTTTTAAAAGAACCCCACAGTAAGTTTACTATTATTAGACATGAAAAGCAAAATCAAAACGATAACAATTGTAAACTATGGGGCATATTTGTCATGGTTTTGTATAGCACTAGCACCATGTAAGGGAGCACAAGAGTGACGCAAAACCTAAGTCATATTCATCAAGCCATGTAAGACCACTTTGTGTGATTCTGAGTGGCTTGATAATTCTGGAGTAACACAAGGCAGCATACATCTTTGCTTTGTGTTACTCTGCCCTGGGAGGAGGTCAATGGGTTACAATACATCCACCCATGGACATTGGCACATTCACAGATTTACCGACACTGGGAAACCTGGGTATGGGTCAATGACTTCCCAGGGGGCGCAACGAGGAGAACATTTTTGGCCGACATTTATACCTTTTGACTCAAAACTGCTCAAACACAGTTTTGCATCAAAAGGTTTAGCATTGGCTTGCACCATTCCTCAACGCCATCCATGTGCCATATTTACACTATGACACACAATGGTGCTAAGAAATAAATAGTGTACAAAACCATGATGTTCACCTTTTCGCCCTGTCGTAAGACAAAATGAGGTTAATGCTTCAAAAGTGACTCAAGCCCGTTTTGTGGCACGTGAACATGTTGCAAATGGATGTGCCCCATTTTAACACCATATTTGTGTGAACTTTAAATGCACAAGCAGGAAAGAGTGCAATTTAAAGGGACAATGGAAGCAGCAGGCCAGGGGAGACCACAGGGCGACCTGATACACACAGGCACCAGCCAGGAGGATACACAGACATCCACAGAGAAGGAAAAGAAAAATAGAACGTGTCAGTTCCGTGAGGAGGAGCATGACATCCTTGTCAGAGAGGTGACAGAGCACCAACTTCAGCTCTCCGTCACTGCCAAATTGCCAATTGGTAAGAGCGAGGCTGTATGGCAGCAAATAATGGACAAAATCAACAGTGTGGCAGAGGTGAAGTGAACTGTGTGCAAGAAGCACTGGCATGATTGCAAGGGTGGAACTAAGGAGAAAATGGCCAGGAACTGAAATGTAGCCCCGCAGTCTGCAGGTGAAATTCTAGCACCACAGGAGGACCTGGATGAGATGGAGGAGATGGTTGCAGCTGTCAACCCGGAAGAGCTGGTCACTGGAATCGCAGAACAGTGCAGACTTCCAACAACCACCACAAATGCAGGCTAAGCTGCATGGGGGAAATAACTATTAATTTTACAAATGCCAGAAGGGGGAGGCACATAGGACACACCCAATTCATGCTAAAGGATTGCAGTGGGACAGATTTCCCATGAATCAAGATGCAACATCTTCCCTACTGCCATGTCCCCTTGCTGAAACACATGTGCGCTGCATCTTACAGCACACATTGAAATTGCACCTTAGCTAACATTACTAGTACATTGGAAGGAAGGGACACCATGCCGCACATAAACAATATATCCCCTCACGACAGCCACTACTTCATCATGCTGCATCAATGACTGTCTCGGTGCAGGGAGAACTAATCTATGCACCTGCCAGGGGAATTGCAGGGTGGTCCCGTATCACAGTAAATATGGCACTTCCCTGATTATCTAACCCAGCGCAGTGTTGAACTACACAAATTGATGCTGATCAGAACAGTGCCACTAGAGACACGCTGCACTTTTTAACGCAAATCAGGCATTGGAAAGCACAAAGGATCTGGTCATGGGGACCCCTGTACTGCCCATGCCAGATGAATGGGCAGTGCAAGGGCACCCAGGGGCACACCACAACCCATTACCACCAACCTTTGCATGGCAATTGCACCACCACACAAAGGCTGGTGGAAAAGTGGGATCATAATCTGCAGGGTAGTGTTGATTGCAATGCTGGCTGGTGTTATAAGACAGGTGGCATTTCCAGTCTGTTAGCTGGTGGCAACCTGGCAGATTGCTAATGGTAGTCTGGTGTTCGTAGGACTGCTAGACATGTAATGAGGGCCCATATGTGCACTTGTACAACTAGTTGCAATCTCTCCTTCAAACTAGCTAAAGGCCCTGATCAAAGCTGAAAATAAATTGCCCAGCTATGTCCATAATTTAGTGGCATCAGGCACTGTCATGTACAAAATGATGTTTACATCAAAAATAATACACATGACAGCCATTCCTTGGTCCACCCCTGTGCCAGTGGTAAATTAGCTGCCCTGCCAAAATGCTGCATCCCTTGCACCATAGTACAAGGATGGCTGCATTGAGGGAGAGATCATAGTTGTGTAGGAAAGAGCACCTTCCAGCACAAACAGAAACATAAATGTCAATCTGCTAGGTCCATGTGTGCTGTGGAATACAGTACACATACAGAAACTTAAACATCAGGAGCAATCAAAGTCAACTTCATCATTGGGCCTTGGTATTGCCATCCCTGGGGTGGTGTAAAATATTGGTGCCACCTCAGGTGTATGAAAACACGCAAATCTGGGACAGCAGCAATATGCAATGTGTGTTGGTGTGGCTTGACAAGCGCAACATCCATTGCAAGGCCCTCCCATGCAAATTGATGCATGGGAAGGGGCCAAAATTACAAGGTGGTGTCAAGCCACTATAAGTGGATAAATCTTACCTTGTAAATATGACACAGCCCATTGCACTACCAGAGTTTCCCTTTACGTGACACTCAGTTGGGGCAAAGGGCTGATAAATAGGTCCCATAACGTACAAGATCAATGTTTGGGCTATAAGTTGTCATTTAGCCTCCAATACCAATTAAATGATGTGCCATATCAACTGGCACCACATAGGAATATTAATATTTACACCAACTCATTGCAGGGGATGATGGCTCTCCTGTCGACCTGCCTGTCCTGGATTTCACTGATGGCCTGGATGACCAGCTGACAGACAACAGACTCTCCGGGATGTCCTGGGATCCCTCCAGGCACCACCTGCAGTTGCAAGGAGGACACCCAACAGATGATCAGCCCAACACCCAAAATATACCACTGCAAGTTCAAACACAGTTCAGGACTCTGAGGATCCAGAGACAAGCTTTGAGAGCACAGTGGTAGGTGTCCAGCAGGAGCTGGCCAAGCAAGTGTGGGTGGGGATGGAGACTGTGGCAGGTAGCCTAGAGGAAGTGCGCACATGCCTCGTCACAGCTAATGAAAATACAGCTGCCTTCCGAGGCACACACACTGCGTGGAGTCCAGCAGTCTCTGTCTGACACAGCTGCTGCCATGAGGGAAGGCCACAACAACTGCCCTTTCAAACTGGCAGCAGCATGACAGACAACAGGCTGGAGTCCATTCAGCATGAACTGGCCTCCCTCAGAGAAGAGATGGCTGCCTACCACCTATGTTGCAGCTATAGTAAAAAATTGGCAGTTCATCCTTGCTGCAGTGATGACTCATGTGTCACCACAAATGGCAGTTGGCTGGAGATTGGACTCCACATCTTTAACCCCTGAAGTGTGTTTGGCCCCCTCTACCTCTTCACCACCACCACCACCACCAATAGCACAGAAGGCACCACACACATCAGAGGATGAAGATGTGGAAGAAATTACTTTCACTCTGAAGAGTGCCTTGTAGCACCAGTCTTTGCCACATGGCCAGTTTTCTCCTTAGTTCTGGGTTTAAGATCATGGCAGTGTTGTCACAGTAGGATATGTGCACTCTTCACCTACCCATTGTTGAATTGTCTGCTTTGGACTGTCATGGTCTTTCACTTACCAATTGGTAATTTGCATCCATCCACACTTATCAACACTACTGTGAAGCATGTCTCATGACATGTCCCTCAACCCTGGACTTGTATTGTGTCACAAATATATGGATTTCACAAGTGGGGTCTGTTGGACCTGGCCCTTTCTACAGGGTCATTTCCTAAACTTTTTGCCTTCTCCTCCTAACTTTTCTGACCCATTTTGGCTGACTTAATGACTCTGGGCACTTTACCACTGCTAATCAGTGTAAAGTGCATGTGCTCTCCCTGGTCAACTTGGTATGATTGTATCATACTTGATTGGTACATTTAATTTACCTGTAAGTCCCTTGTACAGTGGTAGCTCTATACCAAGGGCCTGTAAATTAAATGCTACTAGTGGACCTGCAGCACTGCTTGCGCCAACCCTGAAGTAGCCTTTCAAACCTGACTCGGGCCTGCAAGCACAGGACCTGCATGCGCAGCTTGCTCCCTCGGGACCTGGCATCTAAATCTACTTGCCAGGCCCAGAACTCCCCTTTCACTACATGTAAGTCACTCCTAAAGTAAGCCCTAGCTAGCCCTACGGGCAGTGTGCTATGTATGTAGAAAGCAGGACATGTTCCTAGTAGCCTGGCCTGTCCTGGTGTTGACAACCAGCCTATTTGGATTCTAACTGCCGTGAGTGCTGCCTTCTCATGGGACGGCATTGGAAATGGGAGTATTTTCTGAATTGTGAGGGGTAGTGTAGGTATGTTTGTTGTGGTTGTAATGGTAGTGAGACATGCTGCTTACTGGTGTAGGTGGCTTTTTTATTATCATTACAGAAATGCCACTTCTAGAAAGTGAGCATTTCCCTGTGCTTACGACTCTGGTATATTGCAGCTTGATTCCAGTCCACGTCTGGGCAGAGTGACAGTTGGGCTTTATGCATACTTCTCAGACAGCCTGTACACTGCTAGGGTGGACATGACACAGAGGTGCATCTACATTTTTAATGGTCTTCCTGGGCTGAGAGAAGGCGGAGGCGGGACACACATGCATCTGTAAAGGCTGTCAAAAAGTTTACTGCCGGCTAACGCCATTCCAACGTGCCATGCGGGCACCTTATTAATGGAACTGGTGTGCGTAAAAAAAAATGACTCACACCAGGCAGCGCCGGCGTATGGGAAAATGGGGGTTGTGCGTCATAAAATGGTGCAAGTCAGGTCTGAGGCAAAATTCAGGCCTCAAACCGGATTTGCGCCATTTTTTTTTAATGCCCAACCTCCATTGACATGACTCCTGTCTTAGCAAAGACAGGAGTCATGCCCCCTTGCCCAATGTCCATGCCCAGGGGGCTTATGGTCCTGGGCATAGTGGCATGTAGGGGGGGCCCAAATCAGGCCCCCCAATGCCACAAAAAAAAACAGAAAAAAATACTTACCCGAACTCACCTTTACTTCCCTGGGATGGGTCCCTCCATCCTTGGGTGTCCTCCTGGGTTGGGCAAGGGTGGCAGGGGGTGTCCCTGGGGACAAGGGAGGGCACCTCTGGGCTCCTTCCTAGCCCACAGGTCCCTTTACGCCTTCCCTGACCCAGGCGTTAAAAAACGGCACCCATCAGGCTGTGCGCCATTTTTTAAGGCCCACCCCCTCCTGTGCGTCAAAATGGCGCCAGAGTATAAATAAGGGGCACAGGCCTTAAAGTCATTTTTTGGAAGGGAACGCCTACCTTGCATATAATTAACGCAAGGCTGGTTCCCTCTTCCAAAAAATGACGCACATGGTGGAATTTTGATGCCCGCGGGGTCGGACGTCAAAGTATAAATATGGGGCAGGGTTTGCGCCGATTGTGCGTCAAACTTTTTGATGCACATTCGGCGCAAACAGAGTATAAATATGCCCCTATGTTTTTATGGCTTGCCATATGCTTTCTAATGTTCCTGTTATGGGCATTTACGATTTTATAACAAGTGCATCTCTTTCGTAATGTGATTCCTGACTACTTCATATGTTGCAAAATAATAAGTAACCTGTGTGTTATGTGTGAATGTTGCTGGTTTCTGCAGAGTAATTATTGGGTAATGTTCTGACAACTGCTTGGATAGCAGGTTATTACTGACATGTTGTGTTTGGTCTAATTATGTTGTCTACAATACAGTTTATTTTTATATAACTTGGTTTTGTGTTTCCTCTGTAGGGAGGATAGTGCATCACATGTGTTGTGTGTGTTGAGCAATCCCTTTACACATTGCCTCTGATATAGGCCTGACTGCTTGTGCCAAGCTACCAAGGGGGTGAGCAGGGGTTATCTGGGATGTATAACTCCCTTGCCCTGATTAACGTGGGTGGGTTCTGCCTGGGTTAGGTGCATACTCTAGCCAACTAGAAAACCCATTTCTTACAAGGTCTCTGACTTGGACATTGTAAATATCTCACTTTCACACTTCCATCAGTAAAGAAACACCTTGGACACATTTAGCATGTGTACGTCTTCTGTGATCCAGCCAAATGATTGTAATGTGTTAATCCATGTCATTGGTCACAGAATATCACAACATGAGTGCAGGACTGTGGGGGCACACAGCTATACACAAAGGGGCATATTTATACTCTGTTTGCACCGAATTAGCATCAATTTATTTAACTCTAATTCAGTGCAAAACTTACTCCATATATATACTTTGGTGCTAGGCCCGTCTAGTGACACATTTATGGAGTTAAAGTCATTTTTTGGAAGTGGAAACCTACCTTGCCATAATGAGATGCAAGGTAGGCATTCCTGTGCAAAACATGACTCTATGGCCTTAACGCCATATTTATACTCCGGTGCAAAAATGGTGCACAGGAGGGAGGAAAGGTCCAAAAATTGTTCAAAGCTTGCTTTGCCCCATTTTTAACGCCTGGGTCAGGGCAGGCGTTAGGGGACCTGTTTGCCTATTTCCATGGTGGAACACCATGGAATAAGCCCACAGGTGCCCTCCTCAGGCCCCAGGGACACCCCCACCCACACCAGAGGGACAGCGGAGGATGGGGGACATCATCCCAGGTAAGTACAGGTAAGTATTTTTTTTTTTTTTTTTAAAGTGCCATTGGGGGACCCTGAAATGGGCCCCCCTATTTGGCACTGGGTGCATTGGCCATTCCCAGGGGAAACTGGTCCCCTTGTGCCGGCCATTGGGGTGGTGGGCATGACTCCTGTCTTTTCTAAGACAAGAGTCATGTGGTATGGATGGTTTTGCATCAGAAAATGACTCTAGGCATGTTAGAGTCATTTTTCTTACTCTAACCTGCCTAACGTCATTTTTTTATACAAAAACCCCTTCTTCCATACTGCCAGCCCAACCCGACTAAAGTAATTTTTTTTGCCAATAGTCTACCTTTTGCACCGGCTTGCACCATTCCATTAATATGGTGCTCGGCTGGTGCACAGAAATGGTGCAAGCTGGTGCTAAACTTTTTGGTGCAAAACTGAGTTGGTGCACTTTTGCACCAAAAAGTATAAATGAGGGCCATAGATCCTAACATGACTAATGTGTATGATGGTGTCATCTCCTAGAAGCAATTCACCAAGGGCCAGATGTATCAAACGGTTTTGCATTCGCAAACGGTGCGAATGTCCGTTTGCGAATGCAAAAATGCTTTTCACGGTGTATGAAACGCATACACAGTGTGAATTTTAGAAATCACAAAAACTGCACATTTTTGCGAATGAGAAACGAATTTGCATGTCGCAATCAGCGTATCGCAAATAGCGACATGATTTATCGAATCACTGTTAGCTGTGCGCTAGTTGCGATACAGATTAGCGATTAGCAGATAGCGATTTCCAAAATCGTGCCGCTATTTGAGAGATGGAGATTGTGACACGCAAAATGGATTTGCAATGCGATGTAGCAAAAAAACACAATTTGTGATTATGCGCAGAATGGGCGTTTGCAAATTACCACGAACTGAAACCACGTGGTAACCAGGTGCAACCCATATGAAGAGGCCCAGAATGGCTCAGCCCCTCTTCCACAATGGCTGCACTCTACGTCATGGCGAGGAGAATGAGGATCTTGGCAAGTTTGAGGAGAGAGAGGAGGAGACAGGAGCGCATTTTAAGAGTGCGCATAACCCTTTTCGACCAGACTGAGGAGGACAGGTTAAGCTCAGCCATGATACTTGACCTGATAGCTGAGCTACAACCCATGCTGCAGCGCACAACACACAGGACCAATAGCATACCCACACATGTGCAGATATTATGCTCCCTGCACCTACTAGCCTCAGGGAGCTATCAAGGGGTCATAGCAGCAGCTGGAGGGGTATCACAGAGTGCCCTCTCTAGATTTTTCAATGCATTTCTCAATGCCATGCAGAGCAGAATACAACTGTTCATCAGATTCCCCAACACCCCACAGGCAGTACAACAAACCAAAGTTAATTTTTACCAGATAGCACAGTTCTCACATGTGCTAGGTGCCATTGATGGGACACATGTAGCAATCTGTCCACCATCGGCAACCGAGTATGTGTATCGCAACCGTAAGCACCATCATTCCATGAACATACAGGTGATATGCAATGCCTCCTACATCATTACCGATCTCGTGGCCAGATACCCAGGGAGCACGCCTGACTCCTACATCTTTCGCCACAGTGGGATACACACAAGACTGCTAGCTGGGGAGTTTGGGGAAGGATATCTACTAGGAAATTTGATAGTTCACAATAATGCATTGATGTAAGCATATCTTCAGACAGAAAATATACTCATTGTACTCTCTGTGCATTCAGAAGACAGTGCCTATACAGTGTGCACCTATATGCTAACGAACTACCTGAGCCCTGCCATCCCAGCAGAGGTACAATGCTGCACATAGGGCTACCCACAATGTGGTGGAGCACGCTTTTAGGCTGCTGAAGAGCCGTTTCAGGTGCATCCATAGGAGTGGAGGTGCACTACAGTACAGCCCTGAGACGACATGCAGAATTGCAACCACCAGGGGCATACCAGTGGAACTCACAGAGCCAGACTCAGGTGAGGATGATGATCCCTTACCACCCCTTCTATCAACCGACAGGACCAGTGCAGCAGAAGGCAGGCAAAGACGTGCTGACATCACGGCCAAACATTTTTGATGTAAGTAATGACAAATCCACATCAATCATATGTTTTCAGTAGTTAGCATCTTTATTACCTTGACTTCAGGTAAACATTGTGTCAGTAGGTCATATCTATTCACAATGGGCAGACGTGATCTACTAACAGTGTCACACTATTAGCATCATAGCATGACTTTATTACACATGTTGAGGTGGTCCCCGGTAGCCCTCAACATCACTTCTTTCATCCACCCACTCCACTTGAGTGCTCAGTGCCCTCGCTGGCAGCACTAGCAGCAGGTTCACCTGCAGTACTGTGTCTGGCACTGCCACACCTTGGAACAATCACAGGAACTGTCAGACTGCTGAGGCTAGAGGACTCCTCACTGTCACCAACACCCACTGCGTGCTGTTTGCATGGCATCCACTACGTTGGTAATTTGCACCAGTCCCTGTGTAATGTCCCTACTGCAATGTGCCATCTCCACCTGTGTGGCAACGGTACGCCGTGATACCAGGGCTGTTGAGCTTACAAGTCAATTGACTGATCGACAGAAGCTGTCAAACTTAGCCAAATATTGGTGATGGCGCCTGCGCTGGCTGACACGCTCCTGCCGTATCTCTGTGCATAGTTCCCCAATGGCCTGTGTCAACTCCTTGGTGTTCTCAGCAACTCTTTGCTGTCCCTCAATCAGGGTCTCCAAGTGCTTGTTTTGTAACCCCATATTGTTATTGTGAGACACAAACTGTCTGTGCAGTGACTTCAAATGTTTGTATTGTAGGCGCTTGTAAGGAAATGCCTCCTTGGCAGGGTTACCCCCTGACTTTTTGCCTTTGCTGATGCTAAGTTTTGATTTGAAAGTGTGCTGAGGCCTGCTAACCAGGCCCCAGCACCAGTGTTCTTTCCCTAACCTGTACTTTGTTTCCACAATTGGCACACCCTGGCATCCAGGTAAGTCCCTTGGAACTGGTACCCCTGGTACTAAGGGTCCTGATGCCAGGGAAGGTTTCTAAGGGCTGCAGCATATCTTATGCCACCCTGGGGACCCCTCACTCAGCACAGACACACTGCTTGCCAGCTTGTGTGTGCTAGTGGGGATAAAAAGACTAAGTCGACATGGCACTCCCCTCAGGGTGCCATGGCAACCTCACACTGCCTACAGGTATAGATAAGTCACCACTCTAGCAGGCCTTACAGCCCTAAGGCAGGGTGCACTATACCATAGGTGAGGGCATAAGTGCATGAGCACTATACCCCTACAGTGTCTAAGCAAAACCTTAGACATTGTAAGTGCAGGGTAGCCATAAGAGTATATGGTCTGGGAGTCTGTCATGCACGAACTCCACAGCACCATAATGGCTACACTGAAAGCTGTGAAGTTTGGTATCAAACTTCTCAGCACAATAAATGCACACTGATGCCAGTGTACATTTTATTATAGCATACACCCCAGAGGGCACCTTAGAGGTGCCCCCTGAAACCTTAACTGACTATCCGTGTAGGCTGACTGGTTTTAGCAGCCTGACACACTCGAGACATGTTGCTGGCCACATGGGGAGAGTGCCTTTGTCACTCTGTCGCTAGTAACAAAGCCTGTACTGGGTGGAGATGCTTATCACCTCCCCCTGCAGGAACTGTACCACCTGGCGGTGAGCCTCAAAGGCTCTCCCCCCTTTGTTACAGCACCCCAGGGCACTCCAGCTATTGGGGTTGCCCGCCCCCTCCGGCCACGGCCCCACTTTTGGCAGAAAGGCCGGAGGAGATAATGAGAAAAACAAGGAGTCACCGGCCAGTCAGGACAGCCCCTAAGGTGTCCTGAGCTGAGGTGACTCTGACTTTTAGAAATCCTCCATCTTGCAGATGGAGGATTCCCCCAATAGGGATAGGAATGTGCCCCCCTCCCCTCGGGAGGAGGCACAAAGAGGGTGTACCCACCCTCAGGGCTAGTAGCCATTGGCTACTAACCCCCCAGACCTAAACACGCCCTTAAATTTAGTATTTAAGGGCTCCCCAGAACCTAGGAACTCATATTCCTGCAACCTAATAAGAAGAAGACTGCTAAGCTGAAAAACCCTGCAGAAAAGACGGAGACACCAACTGCTTTGGCCCCAGCTCTACCGGCCTGTCTCACCACTTCTAAAGACACTGCTCCAGCGACGCTTTCAACAGGGACCAGCAACCTCTGAATCCTCAGAGGACTGCCCTGCATCTAGAAGGACCAAGAACTCCCGAGGACAGCGGCTCTGTTCACCAAAGACTGCAACTTTGAAACAAAGAAGCAACTTTGCAACAACTTGCGTTTCACGCCGGAAGCGTGAGACTTGACACTCTGCACCCGACGCCCCCGGCTCAACTTGTGGAGAACAATCACTTCAGGGAGGACTCCCCGGCGACTGCGAGACCGTGAGTAACCAGAGTTGCCCCCCCTGAGCCCCCATAGCGACCCCTGCAGAGGGTATCCCGAGGCTCCCCCTGACCTTAACTGCCTGCTTCTAAAACCCGACGCCTGGTAGGGACACTGCACCCGCAGCCCCCAGGACCTGAAGGATCCGAACTCCAGTGCAGGAGTGACCCCCAGGAGGCCCTCTCTCTTGCCCAGGTGGTGGCTACCCCGAGGACCCCCCCCCTTGCCTGCCTGCATCGCTGAAGAGACCCCTTGGTCTCCCATTGCTTTCTATTACAAACCCGACGCTTGTTTACACACTGCACCTGGCCGCCCCCGTGCCGCTGAGGGTGTTCTTTCTGTGTGGACTTGTCCCCCCCCGTGCCCTACAAAAACCCCCTAATCTGCCCTCCGAAAACGCGGGTACTTACCTGCTGGCAGACTGGAACCGGGGCACCCCCTTCTCCATTGAAGCCTATGTTTTTTGGGCACCTCTTTGACCTCTGCACCTGACCGGCCCTGAGCTGCTGGTGTGGTAACTTTGGGGTTGCTCTGAACCGCCAACGGTGGGCTACCTTGGACCCAAACTTGAACCCCGTAGGTGGTTTACTTACCTGCAAAAACTAACAAACTCTTACTCCCCCTAGGAACTGTTGAAAATTGCTCAGTGTCTTGTTTTAAAATAGCTATATGTGATTTATGTGAAAACTGTATATACCATTTTGCTAATTCAAAGTTCCTAAAGTACCTACCTGCAATACCTTTCATTTGAAGTATTACATGTAAATCTTGAACCTATGGTTCTTAAAATAAACTAAGAAAATATATTTTTCTATACAAAAACCTATTGGCCTGGAATTGTCTCTGAGTGTGTGTTCCTCATTTATTGCCTGTGTATGTACAACAAATGCTTAACACTACTACTTGGATAAGCCTACTGCTCGACCACACTACCACAAAATAGAGCATTAGTATTATCTCTTTTTGCCACTATCTTACCTCTAAGGGGAACCCTTGGACTCTGTGCATACTATTCCTTACTTACTTTGAGCCAACTTCCTACAGCGCTGCACCTTCAACATGGAAGCTTCCAGGCCACCAAAGATTGATGGGCCCAATCCTTCTTCTATGTCCTGTCTTCCTGCATCGTGACGCCTCCTGAGGGGAGTTGACTGGCGCTGGCGCAGGTGCATGGATTGCTGTCTTCCTGTGGGACTCGGCTCTGGTGGTGGTCTGGGTTCATGTTCTGGCATCTCATCTGAGTCCAGGTTGTACTCTGGCAGTGGTAACACCCTTGCCCTGCATCTAGTTGGAATAATACTGTAGCACTCCCTTGTATTTGAGTTGGACTGCGGCTGTGTTTCTGCTTCCCCCACTTTTTCTGATCCTGCAGCAGCAGGGACCGAATCATCTGCAAGGATGATGTGCAGCATGTCAGTTCTAGCATTTGTCACAGATTTCCACAGTGCTGGTTTATATGTACAAATAAATTGCGTCACCTTGAGTCAATTGTGGGGTTTCTCTATGTGGCTGCCCACTATCTTGCCATTAATGTTGTGTATTCACCTTAGGGTTGTGTACTACCACTCCCACAAGGCACTGCTGTGTTGTATGTAAGATGTGATATCTACTACTTTTCTTTGTGCATCAAGCTAGGTTATATTCCCTAAGGGGTATGTGTACATGCAGATGTGGGGATACACATAATCACTGGCCTTACCTTTGTTGGTGCTGGGTGTCCCTGAGGTGTCGATGTCAGTTACACCACTGACAGCTTCGGAGAGCAACGTGGACCCCACCAGGTCTTCCATAACGGTGGAGGGTGTGTGGGTGGATGGTCCGCCTCCGGTGCTACTTGCCTCCCTAAGCCTGCTGGCCACCCTCTCTTTGGCACGGGCCCGCAAGTCGTACCATCGCTTGCATATCTCCTCCACAGAGCACTGCGCAACACCCACTGCGCATATTTTTGTCTGTATGTCAGACCAGAGTTTCCACTTTTCACTCTCAGGTACTTGGAGTGAGCTCTTGCCAAAGAGTCTGTCATGGTTCCCAACAACCTCCTCAATGAGCACCTCCAATTCTTTCTCACTGAATTTCAGCTTCCTCTTCCTATCTCCCCCCTCCTTCCCATTGCCAGCACTGGCCATGTTGCAGTTTGATCCTGGCTTCCTTACAATGCTGACTGCCTGTGCTGGGTAGTGTCTCTCTCACTGCTCCTTTGGGTGTGGCATGGGCTGACACTTCCTGGCTGTGATGACATCAGGCTGTTCCGGTTTGCTGTTTTCACTATTTGCGAATTCCAATTACTGAATCGCAAATTTTTGTTGCGATTCGGTATTTGCATCTTGCAAGTTGCGTTTGCCAATTTTAAGAAATCGCTATTTGCGATTTTCAAATTCGATACATCAATTTTTGCATTTCTAAAATTGAGATTTCTTAAAAATCGCAATTTGGAAATCGCTAACTGAAATCTTGATACATCTAGCCCTAAGTATGTTAAAAATGAAGGACACATATATAGTTTCCTCATCATATACAGCAGGTATGGCTGAAAAGCAAGTCAAGGGCAATATAATCAGCTGGGAGTACCAGAAGAACTCAGTGGTGTGTCACAGAGATAGCTAACCTAATCAGTGATGGCCACCGGTCAGTGTTGCAGGATAGAGTTCCAATTGTGGCTGTTACTTACATGTCCAATACAAAGTATGCATAGTCATCATGAATGGTGGGTACGCTGGATGGCAGATGCATGGACTAATAGATGTGATGTTGCAGTCAATGTGACAGCTCCATTGTCAATAGAGGTAGCACATGGTAAATGAGGGTTTCGAACTCAGGACGGATTCCCTAGGCCATTCACTCAATTTGCTCAGTGCACTCATGGGAAGATCCTTAGACTCAAACTAATTACACAAAATGTACACAATTATAACAAGATATATATTCTAAAACTAATCTACTTAAAGCAATGAAAACCTACCCTATCCTAAACTAACCTATACTAACTATGTTTATCGTACAACTACATCTAACTAACATGTGGTAAACTTAACCTATACATGAAACACCACACTCTAAACATTGCCCTCGAACCACCTTAAGAAACAAGATACAAGTAGGACAACACTTACTACAACTACACACATACTACCTTATCCTATGGCCTAAACAAATATATATTTTGTTGTATTTTATTATTATTATTTTTTTTTTTTTTATTGAAACACATATATACCTCAACATGACCCCTCATCCAATCACCCACCAATAAAAACATAAGAATATTAAACCACCCCCAAATATGCTTATCCTAACTAATGGCTACACTACACTAACATAACACTAACTACATGGAATCAAAAAAATATATATTACATCTTTAAAGGGGAGGGGAAGGAACTGAGAGGTAGTCCATAACGGGACAAGTTCATATTTTGGACTTCTTCACCTTCTTCTTTATGTAATTCAATATTTTGGGGTCTTCCGCAATTCCTCCTCCAACATATCCAAAAGACTGGTGCCCGTATGGCGACTGGTGCAGCAGATATGGATGGGGAGGGTGCAGTTGGGAGCCCCTGCATTGTTGAGAAGACTGCTCCATGAATTGTCTTAAGTGGCTGTGTGGGAACCCTGTGTGGAAATACCTACCATTCCCCTGAAGCTTTTACTGCTTGAAAACGGCGTGCCATGCACTTCTAGGAGGTGGCGGTACCATTCCGCCCTCCATGTGAACTGGTGCCTCTCATCATTTGTCATGTTGGCAGCTGTAAAATGAGGACAAGCAACCATCAGTATCAGCATTGAGTGGAATATGTACAGATTTGTAACTTACACTACTACAGCTGATAACACATACAGTCCTACACACATTCTTCAAAAAAATGAATTGCTCCTCATCCGCGTCTCTATCCAAACATACATCACCAGTATCTTGTACATGTCAGTGGGATGACAGCAATCCATAGTAAATCAAAATGGGCCACAGCTGATAGAGACTAATAATGGCCTGCTCAACATCACTCTCATCTATACTGTGAGCATCACATGTCTCAACAAGTTTGGATTTCCTGTCTTCCTGAGCATAATGGGGGTTGGGCATGCAGTCCATTAGCTCAACACCCCTGGTGATACACCAGGGCCTAAGGACTCATCATGGAGTGAAGATGTGGCCCATTTGTTAGGGGGGCTGCTAACTACAAAGCTGGTATTCTATGTATTATTACATCTACATTCATGTGTCCAGGTGTAAATCCTGGCCTGAGCCTACTTTAAAATCATCCAGCTGCATTTCCCATCTGTAGCCACATGTACAACTGATGCTATCTTGCACTGAGAAAGGTTGGGTCAAGCCTGAGCTTCACATCAGTGTTGTCAAGATATAACAGTACTGAAGCCCCCTACCCTGTGCTATATAGTACTATGTGTGTTCAATAGCACACACATAGTGGTTGTATGGATTCCCTTAAGCCCACAGTCACTGTAGCACAGCTTTGGGTGCTGCAACTGTATCCATAAGCATCTTAAATCATTAGCAGATGCAGGTCAGACATCTTTACAGCACCAGCTACACACACAGCATTGCTTTCTTATGCATCTGTGATGTGACCTACATCAGTCACAATACTCATGGTGGCTGCACCATATTGGTAAAACTGCAGACATCTGGTGTTAGGAGATTAATACATTTTTACCTGAAACACCTGGAGTGGAGTTGTCCACACGTTATGTACACTGATGACTGCTGTTCTGCACATTATGGTTCCTTGCTGTCTTACAACCTCATTATCTCTGGAGGGTACTGAGACAGCTGTGGTGTGTGTCTATCACCTACATAATCACCCTAGAGACTACTGCACTTAGAACCCTATTTCTGTGCCACCTTGTCAACAAGTAAAAACTATGTGTGGCACACATTGCTGATAATGGTGTGGTGACAAGGTGGTTTTCAACAGGCATGCTATGTACAAATACAGCTGGCCTGTGACCTGTGATGGTAGACATCCATGAATATGTGGTCAGCCATTACTATTCTTTTTTTACACAATTCCATGCCAGCACACGTCGGCTCTAAAACTACATGCAAGCCAATCTCATTGCACAACACCACAACATACATGTAGGGAATTTGACGGAGCACCATGCTACTGGACAGGTGGCAGCACAGCACTCCGCATTTTCACAACACAGGGATGCACATTATTGAACAGAATACAGCACATCACTGTGTTGTTGCCTACACCAGCGCTAATTTTACTTCCAAAATTTAACCCAGCCACCCTTGCCCCATGGTGCACAGCTGGCTGAGCTGAGGGGGAGAGTGTTATTGTGCATGGAGTTACACTTTCCTACACAAACATAGGGCCTGCTTTATACTTTTTTAGCGCCGCATTTGCATAATTTTTTTATGCAAATGTGGCACAAACTTACAAAATTCAATTATATTTTGTAAGTATGCGCCACTTTAGTGTCAAAAAAGTACGCAAATGTGGCGCTAAGAAAGTATAAATCAGGCCAATAATCTTCAAAGAATCATTACACTTTCGATATGCACTGCCAAATGCAGCACCAATTGAAAGACCATAAATGGAGCCTACGACACCTCGTTGTGCCCTGCTAACGCCACCCCTAGGTGTGTTTTCAGAATTCGGCACAGCCTCTGGGGTAAGAAAATGTATTAATCTGGGACAGAGTACAATTGCTAAGGATGTGTCTTACCCCAACGTGTATACACGGTGCAGGGCAAAGTGTCCTCCGAGCCTCACAAAAAGTGAAGTTCTGGTGGCACTTGGGCTCTTTGATGTCACCTTCTATCCTCCTATGATTTCTGTTCATTGGTCCAGAAAATAAATCACTCATTGCATTCCACACTTCTGACTGACTCAAATCAAACCCTGGATGAGCTAATAGGACCGACAATCTAACACTTACTGGATGCATCGGGGTCTTCGAATCTCACCACATCTCCTAAGGTGTATTGTAGTGGTCCACCTGTAAGACATGAAAGATAAACGTTGCTTAGTGTAAATGCAAAATGTATGCAAATAGACAACATAGTTCAGTGTAAACGTTTTAGGCTGTGTGAGGAAGTCATCCAAATGAAAGATCAGTGAAACTGACAAACAACTATTGTTAGAAATGGGGTCTTTGGTTGGCAGTCATGTTACCCCCTGTCCAAGCAAGGACCCTCACTCTAGTCAGGATAAGTCACACACAATCGAAATTATCCTGTGCCCACCCTCTGGTAGCTTGGCACTGAGCAGTCAGGCTTAATTTAGAAGGCAATGTGTAAAGTATTTGTGCAATAAATCATACAATAACACAATATAGCACCACAAAAATACACCACACAGTGTTTGGAAAAATATATAATATTTATCTGGATATTTGTAGGTCAAAATGATAAAAGATGCAATAAGAAATTGTAGAGATATCACTGAAAAGTGATATGAAGGGTCTTAAGTCTTTAAAAAACAAACAAAGGGGGTCATTCCGACCCCGGCGTATGGCCGCTCCACGGTCGAAAGACCGCTGGGGCCATTCTGACTTTCCCGCTGGGCCGGCGGGCGCTTGCCAATATAGCGCCCGCCGGCCCAGCGGGAAAGAGGCCTGCAACACTGAAGCCGGCTCCAAATGGAGCCGGCGGTGTTGCAGGTGTGCGACGGGTGCAGTTGCACCCGTCGCGCTTTTCACTGTCTGCTAGGCAGACACTGAAAAGCATACTGGGGCCCTGTTAGGGGGCCCCTGCAGTGCCCATGCCAGTGGCATGGGCAGTGCAGGGGCCCCCAGGGGCCCCAGGACACCCGTTCCCGCCAGCCTGTTCCTGGCGTTGAAAACCGCCAGAAACAGGCTGGCGGGAAGGGGGTCAGAATCCCTATGGTGGCGCTGCTTGCAGCGCCGCCATGGAGGATTCTCCCAGCCAGGGGAAATCTGGCGGGAAACCGCCGGACCCAGCTGGGCGACCGCGGCTGTACCGCCGCAATCGGAATGACGAATGAAGCACCGCCAGCCTGTTGGCGGTGCTTCCGTCATTCGCCACCCCGGAATGAGGGCCAAAGTCCCTTTCAAGCACAAAGTACCTGGTTTGGAGTGGAAAATCTCCGCAAAGGGCCGCAGAGGAGGAGATGCGTGGAAAAATGGTGTGTGCGTCGGTTTCGCCCCTTCACACATGGACTTGCGTTGTTATTTTTCATGCGGGGAAGACGTGCGTCATTTTCCGGCGCGCGGACAGTCTCCTTCTGTGTGTCGCGGGATTACCAGATGTCCCGGGGTCTGTGCGTGGAATCCTGGGCTTGTTATCCGGCTGCGCGTCGTTCCGGTGGGCTGTGCATGGAATTTTCTCCCTCACGCCAGGTATTGCGTCGATTTCCTCTCTAGAACTCGGGTGGCGTTGTCCAGGCGGGCCGTGCATCGAAGTTCCAGTCGCACCGCAGGTGCCACGGCGATCTTTTCCTTGCGGGGTCGAGCGGCGTCTTTCCGGATTGGCATGCAGTGAATTTTTCACCGCGGAGCAAGCTGTTCGTTGAATTTTTCGGCGCACAAGGAGTCCAGTTGAAAGAGAGAAGTCTTTTTGGTCCTGAGACTTCAGGAAACAGGAGGCAAGCTCTATCCAAGCCCTTGAAGAGCACTTCTGCAGCAAGGCAAGAGTTCAGCAAGGCAGCAGGCCAACAGCAAGGCAGCAGTCCTTTGTAGAAAGCAATCAGGTGAGTCCTTTAGGCAGCCAGGCAGTTCTTCTTGGCAGGATGCAGGTTCTGGGTCAGGTTTCTTCTCCAGCAAGTGTCTGAGGTGGTAGGGCAGAGGCCCTGTTTTATACCCAAATGTGCCTTTGAAGTGGGAGAGACTTCAAAGAGTGGCTTAGAAGTGCATCAGGTCCCCTTTCAGTTCAATCCTGTCTGCCAGGGTCCCATTAGGGTGTGTGGCAGTCCTTTGTGTCAGAGCAGGCCCTCCACCTTCCCAGCCCAGGAAGACCCATTCAAAATGCAGATGTATGCAACTGAGGCTGAGTAGCCTGTGTTTGGGGTGTGTCTGAGTGAATGCACAAGGAGCTGTCAACTAAACCCAGCCAGACGTGGATTGTAAAGCACAGAAAGATTTAAGTGCAAATAAATGCTCACTTTCTAAAAGTGGCATTTCTAGAATAGTAATATTAAATCCAACTTCACCAGTCAGCAGGATTTTGTATTACCATTCTGGCCATACTACATATGACCTTCCTGCTACTTTCAGATCAGCAGCTACCACTTCAATAATGTATGAGGGCAGCCCCAATGTTAGCCTATGAAGGGAGCAGGCCTCACAGTAGTGTAAAAACAAATTTAGGAGTTTTACACTACCAGGACATGTAAACTACACAGGTACATCTCCTGCCTTTTACCCACATAGCACCCTGCTCTAGGGGTTATATAGGGCACACATTAGAGGTGACTTATGTGTAGAAAAAGGGGAGTTTTAGGCTTGGCAAGTACTTTTAAATGCCAAGTCGAATTGGCAGTGAAACTGCACACAGAGGCCTTGCAATGGCAGGCCTGAGACAAGGTAAAGGGGCTACTTGAGTGGGTGGCACAACCAGTGCTGCAGGCCCAATAGTAGCATTTAATCTACAGGCCCTAGGCACATATAGTGCACATTACTAGGGACTTATACGTAGATTAAATAGTCCAATTGGGTATGATCCAAAGTTACCAGGTTCAAAGGGAGAGAGCATATGCACTTTAGCACTGGTTATCAGTGGTAAAGTGCGCAGAGTCTAAAAGCCAGCAAAAACAGAGTCCAAAAAGTGGAGGGAGGCAGGCAAAAAGTTAGGGGTGACCACCCTAAGGCATGTCAGGTCTAACAACTATGATCACTCAATCACTCTTACTCTCTGAAGAGTTAGATCCACACATCTACAAACCATCACTGACCATGACACTCCTGTGGTGCATTTCACTGCACCATTTATGCATGGCATTGTCATGCAGCTGTCTGTTAGCACAACACCTCCATGACCATATGGGAGAGCTTGAACATGTATATCCCAACTAAAATTCAAGCTAATGACTTAGGGGGTCATTCCAACTTTGGCGGGCGGCAGAGGCCGCCCGCCAAAGTTCCCCCATCAAAAGACTGCTCCGCGGTCAAAAGACCGCGGGGGTCATTTCGACTTTCCCGCTGGGCCGGCGGGCGACCGCCAAAAGGGCGCCCGCCGGCCCAGCGGGAAAGACCCTGCAACAAGGAAGCTGGCTCCAAATGGAGCCAGCGGAGTTGCAGGGGTGCGACGGGTGCAGTGGCACCTGTTGCGATTTTCACTGTCTGCAAAGCAGACAGTGAAAATCCTTATGGGGCCCTGTTAGGGGGCCCCTGCACTGCCCATGCCAGTGGCATGGGCAGTGGAGGGGCCCCCAAGGGACCCACGACACCCGTTCCCGCCATCCTGTTTCTGGCGGTGAAAACCGCCAGAAACAGGATGGCGGGAAGGGGGTCGGAATCCCCATGGCGGCGCTGCTAGCAGCGCCACCATGGAGGATTCCCTGGGCCAGGGGAAAACCGGCGGGAAACCGGCGGGAAACCGCCGGTTTCCCTTTTCTGACCGCGGCTTTACCGCCGCGGTCAGAGTGGCCCTGGAAGCACCGCCAGCCTGTTGGTGGTGCTTCTGTGGTCCCCGGCGGAATGACCCCCTTAGTGAGGAAACTCTATGAAAGATATTACCTACCGAAGATTATCAACTCAGCTCACAAATGAGCTCGGAATAATAATAGGGATGCCCTATTGACCTGCATACCTAAGGAAGCCACACCTCAACTGACTTGTGTTATCACCTTCACTCCAGTATCAAACACTCTTAATAAACATATTAAGAAACGTTGGTCAATTCTCACAAGTGTAGGTGTGACAATCCCTAAGCCTCTATTTGCTTTTAAAAGATCTTCCAACAGCAAAGATGTAGTTAACACCAGACCATTGAAGTTTACTAAGGAATCTGACAAAAAAAACACTTTGGGGACTCCCTTCTGTGACTCGCCATTTCCCTTGTAGCAATTGCAATGTATGTCCTTTCTCTAAACGAATGACCACTACTTTTCTCGAACCTATTGGCCTTTGGCGTTTATCAGGTCATACCAATTGCAACTCCCATAACTGCATCTATATGATCTGGTGTCCCTGCGACTTACGGTATATAGGTATGACATCAAGAACAGTGAAAATTAGAATTGCCGAACATCGGAGTAACATTAGATGTGGACAAATGATGACGAAATTGAGTATTCATTACCGTGAGGTACAACATACCCCTGATGACATGTGGTGGATTGTCGTACAAATTTTTAATCCCCGAACAGGTCTCTACTAGGAGCTGAACAAGGTTGGGTGTTCAAGTT